>NW_027155661.1:571-896 GCF_002600585.1 Cystoisospora suis | reverse complement strand
GCACCGAGCCCGTATACTGGTCACTCTGAGACTCATACATAAGGCGAGTTAGCTCACACACACACTCGGCCTAAGCCTCCTAGGCTCGCTGCTAGCTAGTTCGTGTTACTACTCCGCCTATTGGGTCTCTAACTGATATCCCTGACGTGTTTAAATGATTATGAATATGGGAGAGAGTTGAAAACTCTGACACCTCTTCCCCCCTTTTCTTAAAAGGCTTGCCTCTTCCTTCCCTCCTCCATTCTTTGTGAAGGCTATTGGTCATTTGGGGCTACTTGCTGTTCTTATGTATCCCTCTATAATAATTGGTTACTATTTGTGGACA
>NW_027155661.1:0-200 GCF_002600585.1 Cystoisospora suis | reverse complement strand
GAATCGTTGTTGGGCCTCCTTAGCTTTCTCCAACTCCATTCGAGCCTTTCGAAGTGCGACTTCCGCCTGTAAAGGTAGACTGGCTGCTGGCACTATCATAGGCAAACCGTATTTTCGACAGACAGGTTTGGGAGGTATGAATCCATACAACATTTCAAAAGGGGAAGCTTTGGTACTCGAACGTATGGTACTATTATAAG
>NW_027155660.1:0-363 GCF_002600585.1 Cystoisospora suis | reverse complement strand
GGCGCGCTAGTCGTGCAACGCGCTGGGGGGTCAAAGGCGGTTTTGCGATCTCTACTAATGTTGCTTTCCCGCCTGGATGCGGGGTTATAAAAACTCCTATTTTGTTATTTAGAGCCTATCGCACCAAAGATCTCGCTCTGAGGTGCTCTGGTCGCTGAGATCTGCTATTTTCCGTTTTACTATTGGGCCGCTGTCGCCCCTGGCGACTTTGCGCGGCCTTGCACTATTCTACTCTAATTTACGCTAATTGATATCTCCATAACCCGGAGGGTTACGGGGCTAATTTGGATACTTCTAGGTACCTCTTCTCTTCCTCTCTCTAGCTGTGCTACTTGTAGGCTCCCATTCCCCCTGTGGGCCCCA
>NW_027155659.1:0-395 GCF_002600585.1 Cystoisospora suis | reverse complement strand
AAGCTGGGGGCGCGGGTTGCGCGGCCGGCTCGTTCGCCGTCCCGCCCGGCTTTACTAGGTTGTAAACTTAGTGCTACTCCTTTTCCTTTTGCGTCTAGAATACTTAAAAGATCTTTTCCTTTTCATTTGCTTTTATTAGGCTCCTCTAGGAGCCGTTTTGCCTAACTTCCGGCCTTCCTGGGCCATGGTGCTAGCGTGGGCCAGCGCGCTAGTCGTGCAACGCGCTGGGGGGTCAAAGGCGGTTTTGCGATCTCTACTAATGTTGCTTTCCCGCCTGGATGCGGGGTTATAAAAACTCCTATTTTGCTATTTGGTGCTTATCGCACCAAAGATCTCGCTCTGAGGCGCTCTGGTTGCTGAGAACTGCTATTTTCCGTTTTACTATTGGGCCGCTG
>NW_027155658.1:0-34651 GCF_002600585.1 Cystoisospora suis | reverse complement strand
ATCTAGTGGCGCCCGTTGTTGTCGCAGCGGGCACTACAAGATGGAGGTACAGATCAAGGGACTGATAGTTGGTGAGCCTGGCGCTCTTATGCCCGGTTTACAGTTCTTCTTAGTCTCCTTTTCTTTTTCTTTTCATCGCCTCGAAGTCCGCGCTTCGGGTGACTCGAGCAAGAGACTGGTTTGCCTCACCCCAGGCTCGTGACCACTGGGAACTGGCTATCCGATGTAACAGGCCTTCATCTGATCACCGGGGTCTGAACAGACTGGGGAACGATGGCTACCATGACCGTAGCCTGCTGCCGGCAGGTGGACTGTGCGTGGCAGCTCCTCTAGGCTTTCCGCTAGAGTCTCTGCAGCCTGTGTCGGGTTCAGCGCAGGCCGAAAGCGAGCTCATCGCACTTCGACATAGACAGCAGTGCTTGACGCCGGGCCGCATCGCGTCTTTCCTCTAGAAGACTGATTTGTGAGTTACTTCTCTCGGAGTCAGAAAAGAAGGCGCTAGCTCTATACGGCTGAATCGCAGTCAACTTGGAATCGCCGGAGTAAATGGCTTTCAAGTGGTTTAACAGCTGAACAGGGTCGATGACGACTGTGCCTCTCCCGGTAGACCCCCATTTACACCTGGCACAATATCCATGCACGTCCTCCGGACTGGGTGACGTGTTCTTAATTTGATTCGACTCGGCTCTGCGCGGTTGCGTAGAGCGGAGCTTAAATTTCCACTTTCTCCACTCTGACAAGCCACAGGCGATGCAACGGCAGCCCAGGCACATCGCGGCCGGGAAGCAGGGATGAAACGGTCCGCAAGCGTGTTTCGAATGAAGAGGCGCAGCCGTCAGGAAGGTGACACCTCGCGGGACAGGTTACGCCCGATCAATGTCAAGGTCCGCCTGAGATGTTTCGCTTATTGATAAACGGCCCAGCCTGTCCCGCACAATCAATTAGGAGATACGGTAAACATCCCTTCATTAGCGACCGTTCTGCACAGTACAGCTCTGAGTCCGTTGACAGGGGACAAGAAACATAGACTGCGCCCCGCTGTAGAGGACCATATCTCGCCACGTGGGCGGCAGTCCCAGGCTCCCACTTTCGCGTCCCGAGCTACGCCACCAGCCCCAAGAGACGCCGTCACTCCATCTGTCGTTACCAAACAGGGAGAGACGCACGAGAAAAAAGAAGCAGCTTCTCAGGAGATACTCGTTCTGCGCTTCGAGCTGTGAAAAGATCATACCGAGCTACAGACTGGCCTTGCCCCCCCAACCGTGCAACAGCCGCTCTGCGCGCTGTTCAGTATGCGCCTGTGCGATCGCCGGGAGTCTGCAGTCCTGTTAAAGAATTTCTTTTTTCCTACCAAGCACTGCAGAAAGCCCAGTAACGGCTTTTCTTTTTACAATTCTGCGTAACTGCACGTATGCGATGGCTACTGCGGCTGATAGGAAGTTTGTAAATGCTGGCCTCCACGCAGCCGTGGCAGAGTGGTGTGCACTTGACAAAAGCGAGGAAACCCGGAGACAAACAGAAGAGCTCCTGAGAAATTTGACCGAAGATGAACTTGCGAAATTATTTCTGGCGAGGTTGGAGTTTGGAACGGTAGGTCCGTCGAGAAAAGCTGCTGTTCTGTTCGTTTCGGTTGTTTCCGAAGTGTAGCTGCGGAAGCTTCTCATCGAGTAGCGTACGGGCCTTCATTTCTCATCATTGGCGTAGGGGGTTTACTTCTGTTCGGAGGCGCGGTCCGGTCCTTTTTCTTCAGGCTGGGCTCCGGGGTCGGATGGGAGCCGGATTTAGCCGGATGAACGACGTCACCGTTCAGCAAACGTCGCAGGTGAGCGCAGCGCATCATTGCGCACTGACTTGACTGAAAGGGAGACAAACTGATTTTGCGGACCCCAATTCTGCCTGCTTTGTGGAGCTGCTGGAAGTTTGCGTTGAATACATTTGCGCTGGCCGGCTAAACTACACAGGCTTGACTGGCTCGATGAAGCATCTATGGCGGGACAACGAACTCCTACCCGCTCCTACGACTGTTTGGAGGGGCTCATTTTCTCACTGTACCTGGATATCAGATCTATCACTTGAGACTTCGCTTTCCCCTTTCAACCGCGCTCCCGTCTGCAGTGGGAAATCCCGACCCCTAGCGCTCCGGGCAACCCGCGCGGGTCAAGTACCGACGCCGATAGTGCGCAACGGGAAAGCATCTCTACCGTGCATGATGTGTGCAAGAGCGGAAAGCTCCACTGTTTATCATACGACAGATAGGAGGTGGAGTCTCCCGGTGAATTCCGCTTGTCAGACCTCACTGGATAGGGAGGGACACGGCAGGGTCCGTGTATCTGTGTTTGTGTATTTGCAGGGCTACTGTGCTTTTCTGCTTGATCGCTTCGGGGAAGATGGACGAAAGAATGGTGTTGCGATCGGATATGACGGTAGACACAATTCAAAAAGGTTAGCTGAAACTCTTTCCAGTTGTTTTGATCGTGGTGCAATCGGTTGGCATTTGATCTCCGTACGAGTCTAGGATACTTCTCCAGATATCTCACATTCTGAGTGTGAGAGATTGAAATTGCCGCGCTGCGTAGTGTCGAGAGAGCATACTTGGTCAAGACTGATGCGCTGATGTTCTTGTTACTTGAAAAAGAAGAGTATACCGATTTTCGTTCCTTCCCAGCCGGGGGCAAGTCGGGACGTCTTCCTATACACATGGAGGGTGTAAGCAGGTGTCGCATTCCTGTTTAACAGGTTCGCTCAGCTCGCGGCTGCCGTCTTTCTAAGTAAGGGAGTACGAGTGCTTCTCTTCCAGGAGTACGTCCACACCCCTATGGTGCCCTACACAGTGCTCAAAGAACAGTGTATGGGAGGTATTATGATTACTGCCTCTCACAATCCAAAGGATGACAACGGGTATAAAGTCTATGCGGAGAACGGGGCGCAGATCATCCCGCCAATGGATGCGGACATTTCCGCGTGGATCAGCAACAATCTAGTAAGAATGAAAACTTTCGCCCTTCCGTGTATGCTTCGAAGCTCTATCAGTTGTTCAACGACCATGTCACGATACGGTTCTGAAGGAGATCTGCATTCTTGTAACTGTAGTATCACAAGCAGGTCAGACGGCTCTGGATTTAGCAGGGGACCAGAGGACACAATTTGTGTTCAGCGCTTTTATCCCATTGAGGGAAAGTGTTTTGCGTAGGGCTTTCGCTTCAGCGTTAGAAAAAAGAAGTCTTTCGGGGCGGCATGCAGGGAGGTCCACAGGGCCATGTGCAGTACGTAAGACTGCCATCTGTGCCTCTTAAGGCAGCTAGGAGTGTGCTTCCCCCCTGATCTTGCTTGTCCGAGGTGAAGGACTGTAGACGTAAGTAGTATTCCAGTACATACATATAGGATTGGGTGTGTGCTTGTTAGGGTGTCGTGACATTCTACAGGCAGTCGGGGGAATGTGTGGGGGCTCGCTTATTGCTGCGCTTTCTCGCAGAAATTCTGGGATGACGTTGAGAAGTTTTTCGACCGCAGGAGTGGAGAACTAAGAGCAGAGGCGAACGAGAGCTCTCTTCTGGAGAATCCGTTTGATCGGCTTGTCTCGGAGTATATAAACGATGTCTCGTCGGAACTCGCCTCTCCAAGCAATGCAGCTGACAGCAGCAAACTGAAGTTTGTCTATACGGCTATGCACGGTGTGGGGACACCGATGATGAAACGCATGCTTTCTGCCTTCGGCTTCGAAGGAGATCTTATGACAGGTGAACATTGGCGTGTCACAAGTTTCAGTAGGGCTCCGTAGAGACCTCCCTTCCTTCCACAGGTGTACAGAGCCAGCAGCCGAACAGGCGTGATGTGTTTGAGGAGAGGAACATGCAAGTACTTCAAGACGCACGCGTCTCCGTGTTCTCAGGACATACTCGAGCTCAGTATGCAGAAACTAGCTGCTAGGGGCGCAGTTGCTAAGGGGCGATGGAGTTGAAGCAGGAAGAGTATCATAGGAGGTTGAGAAGGAGAAAGAGACAGCAGGTTCATGAAGAAGAGACCAACCAAGAACAATAGCCATCAGATGCAGAAGGGGGCTGAGAAGTCACCGGCATCGCAATAAGGGATAGGAATCGTGGATTTCACTGTTTCATGGACGTGAGCACTTTCTCTTTTACAATGGTGATGGCTCCCCCTTGTTTTCTTTATGTTGGACTAGTGGTCATGTAATTTCGTTTCAAAGACCAGCAGCATACCCACCGGTATTTTTTCGTTTTGAGTGTCACTTCCTTGTTGGATTACTGCAGTGGAAGCGCAGTGTACACCGGACCCAGAGTTCCCGACAGTCGCATTTCCAAATCCAGAAGAGAAGGGGGCATTGAATCTAGCTTTTAAGGAAGCTGATAGAAGGGGTGCGATGATGGTGATAGCGAACGACCCGGATGCAGATCGCTTTGCGGCCGCGGAGAAGTTCAAGTAAGTGTTGATGACACTCCACATGCGGTAGGTGCCAACAGGCATACAGCACCTATTGCCGAAGGACAGCTTTGATAAAAGCGATCGTGACGTGGTAGCGTGCTTTAGTTAGGCCCCGTGAAAAGTTGTTTCTGAACGTTGACCCTGTACCGGAAGAGTGAGGTGTGCTGTCGATTCGTGGTAGAGCCGCGCCCGAAATTGATAACTGTTTCTGTATGACTGTCCAAATGAACGCAGGGGAGTCTGGTGTGCTGTACGGTTGTTGAACATTTCAAATCGGCACAGCGCTTCGGGAGGGGTAGTGGAATCTCCGTGAATTGTCGCTGTATACAGCAGAAGGGATTCGTGACGGGCCGCCGTCCAGGGCATCGGACGGCAACAGCCAACTGGATTGCGTTTTCGCTGGAGAGTGTGTGTTGCCTCGAAAACAGGATCAGTGGCGTGTTTAGCTCGTGTCGCCGCATGTCCTTTGCTGTACTTTCAGCGGCGAGTGGTATCAGTTTACAGGAGATGAGCTGGGTGTTATTCTTGGATCATACGCCATTAGTCTACGGGAACGACAGGGAGTTTCGAAGTCTAAGATGGCTTTGATATGCTCTGCTGTCTCTTCACGGATGCTAGAAAAGATAGCTAAGGTACGCCAGAGCGACGCGTGGCAAACCACCCCGTGTCTATTTCTCAGGGGGCTAGTCGATGGTTAATCTCGCGATGGTAGTGACGACCCGGACTAGCGAGTGAGACTGTGGAACTCCTGCCAGCCAGTCAGAACTGGACTCCCATCCCTAGACACGCGGTTAGCTTAGTCGCATGTGACGTCGTCAGACGGTATAGATACTCTCTCGGTCGGTGGGACGGAGGCTGAGGACTCTACTCCGTGGGCCTCTAAAAGCGTAGAACATTCCGGGCAGTGGCAGAGCTTGCGCGTGGCAGTACGCATTGGAGCGCTTCTCATCAGAGAGTTCACTGTGGCTAAAATCTAAAAATACGACTGTATTCGCTGTAGGGGTACCGTACCAAAGATTTTTTCTTGCGTGTGGTCGTGAAGTGTATCCACTCAACTTAGAGAGTATACTGTATCTACTATGCGAACAGGACAACGGATGCGTGTTCGCGGAGACAATGACAGGCTTCAAGTGGATGGAGAACAGGGCGATTGAACTGATGGCTGTTGGCTACACTCCCGTTATTGTGTACGAAGAAGCTCTGGGTTACGCCTTGAGCCAGCATGTCCGGGACAAAGACGGCGTGAGCGCAGCAGCAGTGTGGATTCAGATGGCGACTGATTTATATTCTACGGGCAAAACCGTGATGGATTATCTCATTGAACTAAGACAGAAGTATGGATACTTCGTAACAAACAACTCATATGTCTTCTGTCCCAACCCGTCCTTGATCAAGCAGCTCTTCAAGGACTTCGAAAACGGCGGAAACTACCCTTCGAAACTGGGTCCATTCACTATCAAAAGGATACGGGATGTTGCCCGATGCTACGACTCAGCCGAGCCAGAGAAGAAGTGTGCTCTCCCAGCGTCGTGTGAGATGCTCACGATCTACCTAGACAACGGTGCGACAGTAACGATACGTGGCAGTGGCACCGAACCCAAACTAAAGTACTACGCGGAGATGGCGTCCACTGCTGCCGATCAAGGGCTCGAGGAATTGAAAGCCGTCGTTGACGCTGTCATGAACGACTTCATCAAACCGCACCAGCATCCCGAAATTCAGGTTCCAACGCGTTCGTGAAGGGACCGAGCTACCGAAGACCCCCAAGCTGCCACTTACTGTCAGATGCGCAGGGCTGTTGTGTGTTTAGAGTCGGCCTGTTGGAAAGCTACAGAAGATACCGCGGCGCATGTGGACCGAGATTTTTTTCGTGATTATCAGAGCAGTGTGATCGAGCGAGTCTTCAAGACTCCCTGGTCAGCAGGTGAATAGCGCAGCGTTTTGGCTAAGACACGCTTGCCAGTTGTTATCCTTCCGTCAGATTTATGTATCGTGGCTCAGCAGGGTTTTACTGTGCTGGGCATCGGTTGGGTCGTTCAGCCAACCGTCTTCGTCTTGCCCGACTACGTACGACCGGAGTAGAATGGAAACTTCGAGGCATTCATGCCGCATGCTCACCAGGCTGGCTTGTTCCGACAGTGCCGCGGGGGCACCCCGGCAGTCAAAAGTAGGCTGTAGTTTTTTGAGAGGAGAGAAGGGCAACAGAGTCTTTGCGACACCCCAAGTGAGCCACTCAGTATACTTTTTATGTCATGGCTGGACAACCGAAGTTTCCTTTGCAATCACCCGCACTTGCCGGGCGTCGGCGGTCGCAGATAGTGAAAAACGATAGTTGCAGTCACTCGACGTTCTTGAGGTCCGCGCTCTGGTAGCGCCGCAGCTTTAAGAAACCCTATCGGGGACGTGACAGGGAACCGGGTTGCAGGAAGAGATTATCAACGTTACATATCAAGCTAGCATCGGAAGTGCATCCTGCATCCCGGTTCATCCCGCATCACTCGTGGTTTACACGAGGCACGTCAACTGGGTTAAGTCTTGCGAGTTTCTTCCCTGTTTATCATCCGTAACTGCTGCCATCATAATCTGTCGGAATGACAGAACCGCTCTGTGCCTCGCACTCCAACACCACCCCGGACAAGATACACGGGGAACAAAGCCAGGTTCAGCCCCTGACGTACCGCAGGGAGGTCGCCAGTATGTCCAGGCATACGTAGTCGTTAACAAAGGTTTCCAAGTACGGTGGTTCGTTCTCGCAGTTTGCCAGTACGCTGTGGCACGCAGTCTGCTACCGTCCAAATCATCTCTGCCAAATTTATATGTGCGGCCGAGTATACATATATATGTATATACTCGGCCCCTGATTCCATTTGAATCCCGCGCCGCATGCGTTGCCGCCGTACTACCAGCTACAGACGCCTGTCAAATCACCAACCCTCAAAACATGCTCGGCGTTCCAGGGTATGGTCAGTATCCTGCTAATTACGTCGAGACACGAGTCTACGCAGTGCGTGGACGCGTATCTTCTCAACCGCCGTCCGCCATGGGCAATACAGTTCGCTCGGTCAGCGGCGCCTTCCCGGTGAGTGATTCGCCTGCTCTCAGCGCCTTCGAGAGCTCGCACGGCCCCCCTGCCATCTCGGGACTTTCAGTCCGTCTTCGAAGACAGCTTATGACTCGAGACAAGAAGATTGGACACAAGAGAAAAGCAGAAGCATTGTCGCCTGCACAAGCTGACAGTACTGAACCTTCGCTAGCTGAGAAAGGCATGCGATTTTCAGAAGTGGTCACGAGTGCCCGGGATCCCGCATTCACCCGCATCCGTTCGAAAGACAAGCCCGGTCATCGAACGCGTCACCGCAGAATAGTGAACGGTTGAATGAGAAGTATTGTTGCTACAAGATACCTGAACGCGGAACTGGAATGACAGACATTTCCCACCAATAGCCTCTCAAAACCAGGAAAAAGAGAGAACGGTGTGATTAACACAACGGACAAAAACCACTGATCCACCCAAACTGCCTGTACGACAATACACAGTGCGGCCGCGGTCCGTCGTTCCGTTGTTTGCCAAGAGGAAATCGCTGGCGCCAGTTATTATACTGCTAACTAGGAAATCTCATGTACCTCTCGTCGATGTGGGAGGTGGCTCCGTTTTGATGGATATAGTTATTGGGCGAGAAAGGCAAGGGGCACACGCCCGTCGTCTTGCATCCCAGGCATCCACTTGCTTTACATCGACCCTACGTGCGGGTACCTCCGCTGTGCCCACCAACCGATGGAGGGCTCTCTTTCTTTTCCTCCCATTTTCAACCGAGCTGTACACTGGTTCAAAAGTCAATACGGGGGAAGGCATAATAGCTTGCTTTACAACCCACGTGACAGCTCTCGTAGGCAACGTTGTTCGAACAGCAAAACGTCCACCGCCTCCAGCACGTTAGGCTACGGTCGCGAACCGTACATACTCCCCCTCCTACAGTAAACAATTCAGCTTGCCCACCATGGACGACCTAAAGAGCCCAAGGCATCCATCCTGGAGGCAAACGAAAAATCCCCTGAAAAAAAGCCAGCGTGCACTGCTGTAAGCACCCCGGTGATCAGCGAACAGCGTGCACGAGCACTCCGCCATCTGTGAGAGAGACTAAAGCGGCAACTGCATATCTCTGGCATCTTTACAGTTGCACGCTCTCTTAACCATCTGCCACACAGCTCCACCAATGAATTTCAGCATGTGTTTCCCTCCTGGAATGTAAGAGACTAGGAATGACGAGAGCGCCAGAAGCTGAACAAGAGAGAACACGAGAGTCAAGACGTAAGACTTCGCCCAGAGAGTGGCGTAGAGCGTGAGGAACAGTGAGAGACCGTATGAAATGGTGAATGGAAGCCTGCGAACAACAAAAGACGAAGAACAGCGCCAACCCAGCACAAAGCAGTGCATTGATCCAACAGAACGATACTATGTTCGCGGCTATACGCACTGACTCCACAGCAGGGGGGTGTGCCTACACGAAAACCCGGGCCGTCCTCCGCTACATGACCTAGCCCTCCCCCTCACAAAGGGACACCGCGGGGCACATGGCCACATGTGACCACTACCGTACTGAAAGCCGAAGTCTAATAGAACAACTTTTTTTTTTCTAGACCGCATATCTTCAAGCTACGGGACACCTGTGCCGAGCAGATTGACACCGGCGCTGAGATCGTCGATACACGAAAAAGCCTTGCTAGTCCAAGCTTCTACAGGTACACACCGGATGAGCAACTTTCACCGAGTGACAAGATCGCAGAGAGCTTTCCTAACCAGCACCGGTAAAACTGTGAATGTAAAGGCAATGTGCTGTACGCCCGCTCATGGACCGATTGGGCACGCGGCCCACTTGACACCAAACGACGCATCGGATTTTCGGCACCGCGACGGCCACAGCTGCAACTGGCTTTTCGAACGGCCTAGGAAAATCGGAGCAACAAGAAACACGCCTCTCCAAGCAGACAGCTGACAGTCAGGGGAATACACGTCGTCTGTTACGGGGCCTACCTTGCGGGTTCTGACAAGTGCACCACTAGAGCTGTGACGCCGCGCAAAAAAGCCAAGCTGACCATTATACAAACGGAGCCCAGGGTAAACAGCAGGGCGAACTTGGACGGAGCAAAGACCAAGAGGGGAAGCGTGAGAAAAGCAAGGAAGAGGAATATGACACCCACACCAGCGATAAGTCCAAAAACAAGCAGATGCTGTGTGGACATCGGCGTCTCAGTTACACTCTGCGTAGTCGCTGTGACAACAGACTGTGCAGTTCCCAGTATCCTGCTTGCGCCATCCTTCACCGCCGACATGCCGGATGCAAGCAAGCCCTGTTCTTCTTGAACTGGAGGACCCGCTTTACCCGTCAACCCGCTTTGTCTCGAACCCTTTGTTCCAGTGTCCATGGCGCCTCTCGGTGCCCACTGGCTTCCGTAAGAACCAAACGCATTTTTGGAAGCACCCTCTGATCGGCCTCCCTGGGCTGCGCCCTTCGACCCCGAGAAAACCTTGCCAATAAATCCTTGCACGGATGAATTCGAAGCAGACTTCTGAGGCGTGGTGCAGTCTCCAGCCGGATTGCTGGGACCGAGCGATATGAGGCCGAAAGAATCGCTCTTACTTCCCACGCCATTCTGAGGCGCTGACCCATAAAAAGATAGGTTGTCAGCAAAATCGCTGAAGCTCTGTCTTGAATTCATTCTGCTGAAGAAGAAAAAAATGAATCAGAAAAACGAAAACCTTCTGCTTAAGGGAAACGACCGCCGGTAAGATGAAAAGTGAGACACAACAGATGCGCGGATACGTCGCAGAGTCGGGACTTCCAACACTCCGCAAAGAATTAACGTAACTTGGAAAAAGTGGTTTTGTCCCTGGAAGAACCAAGCTTGGCGCAAGATGGCATAACGTTCACAAAACGCCTTGAATGACACCGATCCGACCGTTTTTGGCGGTGGCCATCCCGAGAGTCGGCGAGCCGCTATGCTCTGCGGGTTCACTTGGCTGGTAACAAGCAAAGTCTCAGTACAAAGTAGTGCAAACAAGCTTGCAGCGAGATTCCGAAAATAAAGCCAAAGGCTGAGTCAGTGTCCGGAGTGGCGACAGACGGCAGTGCGGCGGAAGTTCGCCTTGTCTCACCGTCAAACAGGTTGATAGCGAAGCAGACCAGTATCGCATGCACCCATCAGCGCGCCCGAGAAAAATAGAGACGGGAGCCCGCGAGAGTGACGGACCAAGACCGGCCTGCCATTCCAGTGAACACGTCTTTCGTAGCACTGTCCTGCTAGTTCACCAGCGGGCGGCGTCCCCGTTAACACCAGTCTTTGCGACCTACACGATCGGTCACGGACTCCGGGAGGAAGAAGGTGCCCCAATACGACGCCAGAGGGCACGCGCTCTCCATTAGTCCTCCAGTAGACTCGGAAGTTATCCTAGCAGTATAGACGGACTTCGTCAGTTTCGCTACTTGTGTGGCGAACGAAATCGAGTGCTCGTCGCGGAGCTACCTGCACCTCAAGGACAGTGTGCGCTTTCTCGGAACGCGTACTCTGGTTAAAACCGGAACCTGTCAGATGTGGTGGTGAAGTAACCGATAGTCCCTTTCTGTCAACATGGGGGAGAGGACTGTCAGATGGCTCCTCACAGTCCAACTCTCCCTTGGTGCGGAAGATAGATACTTGATGCGGAAGATAGATGGCCGGAATCCTGCAGTTAGACCTCCTCTACAGCGGTTTCTTGGTGTTGGTTTCAGCGTGCTCAGTTTGACACTTGAGCAGTCGTCAGGAAGGGGAGCTGTCACCGTGGGTTATCGCCTGGCATGTGCAGACGGCTGTGACAGTTCAGCACAAAAAACAAAGACGTAGACTCAAGTAACAATCTGGGTGACACAGGGAACCGTACAAGTCTGCTGACTTGCACGGCCCGGGCGGGGCCATGAACTTCGCTCCGAAGCATGCGGGAGGTCAGTACTTTTTCCTCTGTCCTGCATCTAATGATTCTCTTCAACCTTCTCTTTGTCACCCGGATTGAGTTGTTACTTGAGTCTCCCGGCTTCGTTTTTTGCACTGAATTGTCGCAGCCGTCTACACATGCCAGCCGATGACCCACGGTGACAGCTCCTCTTCGTTAGGACGGGGCTTCCGTGTCGTGGGCTAAGGTGCTTACTCTTAGACCGAGGCAACAACGGATGACAACTATAGTGTCTAACTGACCGACAGTGTAGTGACGTGGTGGCTCTCGTCGGTCACAAATCAAACGCTGTAAGGCCGGTGTCCGCAGCCGGGGCCTGCCTACTGGTCGGCCGACAGGTTTCCAGTGTTGTGACCGGGCAGTGAGTACTTCCGCAAACCTCCCTGGCGGCACTCCGCGAGACACTTTTTGCCAACGCGCGCCTCGTTCCGATCGGTGTCAGCTTCTACTTTTTCTCTTGAAAGCGTGGATTGCTCGTGCAGCCTACAGATAAACTGGGTGGCTCCGTTTCCAGACGGCCACTTTCTGGAGTGCTCGCTAGTTATCTGTAGAAAGTCTTACTTCCGCTTAGACCACTCCAAGACTTCCTAGCTTCCACAATTGACATCAGCGGATACACTGAATTCCCCAGCGGGGATCCTCGTACTGCACCATCACGCGAAGGCTCCTATGAGACAGGCGAATTCACATTGGGCACCCTGCCTCAGGGCCAGTAGCAACTACGGACCGACTGAGTGTGTTCTACCTTGACCGCGGGCCCATATCATGCAAGTGGCACAATTACTGTGCCACTTGCATGATGTGGGAGACACCGACTACCGGAAGCTGACGCTGTCCGGCCCCCAGTCGGAGGGCTGGAGCAGCCTGCGCCGTTCTCTACTGTTCTCCAGTTTGCGGGTGGGGCACAGGAGTCCGCAACAAAAAACCAGCGACTCGACTTCCACTCACTGCATTCCTCATGAAAGAGAACGAACGTTCGTTGAAGGCCGACGGTCGACGTCTCCTCACTGCATTCCGTCATAGTAACGGGGAATGATCCAGTCCCGGAGAGTTACCTACCGTTAAGAACAACTAAACGCCAGTCCGAAGAGGGCGCCCTGACCTACGGGTCAATATAGCTAAGCACACCACACTGGAGAATACCCTAGCACGTACACGGACGTCTGCATTTCTCTTTCGCCAAATGTTCTTTCCCACTGTGTCTGCCTAAGCACCGTTTGACGTTGGTTTCGCCGACTTCGGCTTCTCTCAGACACGCTTATCATAAGTTAACCCGTCTTTTACAGCAGCTGCAGGCAGTGCAAGAAAGCCTGCAAACTCCCCTGTGTTTCAGCGGAAGAAAGCTGGGTCTCGTTCCAGCCCGTTGCTTTCGATGACGACAGACATGACTGTCCCGCTACCTGCCGCTGCAATGTCCTGTTACCTTGGGGTACCCGTTCCAGGGCGTCCGCCCCCCATGCAAAATGAAAACCAGTAGCCCAACTAACTACTAAGCTCCACATACAACCCAAACAAGAAACCAACACGCGCACGAAAACAGGCCCCGCTGAACAAATAGGAGTCTAATAAGACATGTCGGCACTCCGCAATGCCATTGAAAACGAGTGCTACCGATCTTATTCGTCTCAGTATGAGCAGCTCGCTAGGCGTTCGTCTCCGAGCGCGGACAGGTTCAGCCATTCTTCCGTTCTAGACGCAGCTCTGGTCTCTCTTCGTAGTAAAGAGCTTCTTCCTGGTCCCCTATGTGGTTCAGCGTGATATACACGTCCGTTCCGATTCCGAAGTGAGACTGAGAAAGGACAAGACGAGCATGAAACACCATCACATGCGCACCAAGCAAAAAGATAGATGCCATGAATGACCCGCTTGTCGATCCGGTGCCCCGCGTCTTTGTCAGATGAAACGCCTAGCAGCTTTTATTCGCTCTCCATGTGGAACGTTCCCCGAGATGACTTCGAGACTTACGGTTGCACGAATACCAACTCAGACAAAGGCAAAGAACCGATCATCTTTCGGAGCGCAGGCCAGCTCGCAGGCTTTCAGCCACTCACCTGGACGTGTATATCGCCGCCAAAGTACCGCGCAAAAGCCCGGGCAAGTGGAAGGCCGAACCCTGCAAAGAGAGCTCACACATGTGCTCCTCCTGTTCAGCTAGTTCAGAGGCGCGGAAAGACCATCACAGCGCAAGTATCGCAACTCTACAAGAAACCTCAAACCCCGATCAAGTAAGTGCCAAGGGAGCTAAAGTGACGACAAGAGAACAACCGCCTTTTGCCAGTGTGAGCTGCACTTATCCTAGGCTCTCTCTCAGTAGAACGTCGGCAATGGGAATGTACAGACACCAGGCAATACCCCGTTTCCAGATCGATGAGACAAATCAGCATTGTGGTCGCGGCTAAGCTGTGAGTGGACCGTATGAAAACTGCTTGCACATTACGTCACCTTTGCTAAACTGTGGCACGGGATTCTTTTTTGCAAAGTCTAAAGTGACCAACCGCCGAGGAGGCAGGCGATCCCCAAGAAGAAGCTCGCGGTCCAATCAGCGAAGAGAACCTCACCATAGCCAGCCATATCTGATCGAATGAAGTTGGCACCGATACATGAAGAGTTGCCTTGGAGCTTTGTGTTGCTGTCCCCGACCGTACTATACCTGTCGAGAGGAGACACAAAGGACAGGCTTACACGGTGTGAAGGGCAATGAAGCCCTCAGTAGATCAAATAGAATTGCCGCCCGGTACCGCCACCCCAGTCATCTCGGCACGCGGAAAGACCTTTGTATTCCAGTCTAACATAGCAGAAGTGAGGGATTTCGAAAAAGCATGTGTCTTAGTCTTCCTTCAAAATACTGGATAAACATTCAGCACAAATTAGCTGCTCTTCTCTGACGTTGCTCTCTCCCGTCTCTTAATAATTCTTCTCTACTGAGGACGGCGTTCTTTATCATCAGATAACTATACGAACTAAATAAACAGGGCAGGGAGGAGGCTACAACCTCTCTAGGCTTTCTTCAGGACAACTCTCAAACAGAGATAGACAAATCGAAGACAGTTACACTATCACAGCTGGAAGTCTTCCTCGAGCGCTGAGCATACATACCCAAAGCTCCAAATATCTTGAACTTTCGGAGGGGGAACGCCACCGCCTGAAGACAACACACAGAACGGCAGACACAGTGATAGAATGCCTCAGTCCCTCGCTACGTGAATGCTTCGAGATCATCCCAATTTGATTGGACCCCAAGGATGAGCGGGCATTCCTGGTTTGCAGTCTCGAAGACTAAGCAAAGCACAGAACCCCGCCTAGCCATTATCGTAGATAATTTATACCGTAGAAAGATCTAGACCTCTTCCTGAAACGGATTAGGTGAGATGATTCGACCTCGCTATGAGCCACTTCTTGTAGAGGATGGACGGCTCACGTGACATCTCCCCCGGCTCTCATAGACGAACTGAAGATGATGGACCAATTTAAGGCCGTACTGGGGAGATCTCCTTAGAGACTAGCAAAACCGCCTTAGCAATCTCCCGCACTATCTTCAGAGAACGTTCCTCTAATGGACTGGGGATGTGGGGCTGGGTGTCGTCAGAACACGAAATGTGTAGAAGAAAGGCTTCTCTAGAGAAGCTTCAAAATACCTTTGTCGGATACTTTGATCACGACCTCCCGTTTTCCCTTGTACACTTCGACCTTAACTTCAGGGAGATCTTCATCATCCTGAATAAGACCTACACCATAGGAGGCGTAAAAAGAAGAAGAAACAAGCGAGCTTGAAAGATAAGCACCGCAGTTGTGCGAGAAGAAAAAACGTACGTGACCTCGACCTGTCCCCTCTCCAGTCCTCTCAGGCGGCTCCCTGCCTGAGACTGTCGTTCAAGCGAATCGCTCCAGTCAAGCAACTTGGCCCAATCTCACAGACTTGAAGAAACACAGCAATAGAAGCAGGTTTCCTAAGATTTCATTCACCTCCAGTCGTTCGTATACTAACAGAAAACGGGACAATGTACCAAGACAAACGGAAAGCTTCAACGACTTCAGCCTGAACTGCTGCCAGAGAGGCTCGGAGAAATGTTATGAGCTTCATTCACGTCTACATACTTGAAGGGACGTCATAAACACACATGTATATGATTTACGAGCTAGAGCTATGTCAGCCGCTTCTTTAGATCAAGAGAAATTAGCATTACAAAAAGGTAGCAAGCAGTTCAGCCGTGTATACTCCGCCTCTGCCCCCTCCCCCCCTGGTCATATCTGTCTTCAGACTTTACACGCTGTTTCAGCAGTCCATCTAGATACTTCAGTTGATCAAGGGAGACAGAACTGAGAGTTCCATTAACAGCTAGGCGAGTAACGTCTCCAGACAAAAGCGCACCTGACAGGTACACCGAGGGTCACGTGAAAACAAACACAGTCCTGCTTCTGTCATTCCTGTTGACTTCGATGGACGACAAGAACTTCTTATGATGGCCCAAGATAAAAGAGAAGAAGAGTTAAGCTTTGACGAGAGAACGTCGTAGATTCATGAATGTCCCGGCCTCCTCCCCCCAGGTCCCCTCCCCTTCCGTTACTATTAACGAGTCATATGGGTTGGCTCTAGAGACATACGCGCTTCACTGACGTCACAGGAGAAAGATTCAAAGGAAAGAAGTGTATCGACACTGACGCGAGAGGTCATAAAAGCCATCAGGCTTCCTCATACCTCGGGTTGTTGCGTCAACAAGCGAATTGCCCATGGTGTGAAACTCGACAGTCGCTCTAAGAGCATTCTTGAGAACCTCTGTTACAATGAGAGCTAGATGATCTGGAATCGTCGCGAACTTCATGTCGGTATTTCCTGTTGTGACACATACATACATATATATACCGGTGAGACCCGTAACATCTCGAACACCTTAGCTTTTGGCTATCATAAGAACCAAACGTCTATGCCGTCAGCCTATCACACACGTTCATCTAGATTATTCTCCCGCGTTCCAGCACACCGTATATATATATATATATAGGTATGTGGTTGTGTATGCTGTAGAATGCACTGCTACGCCGAGAAGGAGAACCGAGAGACCTGTGGCACACGAGGCGGAAGGTGGTCCTTTCCTCATAGATCAATCACGGCTTCGGCATAGCGGGCCTCCAACACCCGAGCTGTGGTATTGATAGGAAAGGCGCATGACTCTGTGAGGTCACGTGAAGTAACAAGAAACGGGTAGATCACAATAAAAGATGGACAAAGCTATCTATCTATCTACATCTCTATGCGCATATACACAAGCTGAAAGAAACGGTTTCTTCATTCCGGGCTGGGAATACATATAACTTACCTGATATCACCACTCGGGGGGCTAGACCGTAGGAATGACGACACGATTCGCGCACATCTTTACTTCTTTGTTCTATAATTTTCGCTGCATGACAGCTTAGGTGGATGATACCTCTCCACCCCTCCTAAAGAACAAGGCACCCAAACGGGAAAGACTAAAGAAGACAGAGTGAAAACAACGAGGGTAACGGACATACGTCACTCTGGGAAAATTCAAGATGATTACGTCACATATTGAAGTCACAACGAACAAGGGATCTTCTCAAACGTCCTTTCTCCAAGTGTATGCCGACGTCAACTGAAGCTCGCATCCCCTTTGATCTTAGCCCGGACGACCCCAGCATACAATCGAGAAAATCAGAGAGTCAGCAATTTGAATGGTCTTCCTTAGCAAGATGGACGGCTTTGACCACGACGACTTGGCTCGCAGCTGCCATGAAAACGGAGGCCTGACAGCCATAGAAACTCTTCTTGATAACCCGCACAGATGGCCTAAGAACTTCTTACCTGCTTGCGTTGTAAGTGCACAAGCTGATCGATCATGACGCGTCGTCCAATGCGGAAGTAGAAGAATCTCTCTAGAAACGAGTTCAAATCGACATCGCGGCAAACTCTCCGAAGCTGTCGTACGCCTTGACCCATCAAATCCACCGTCCGATCATGAGTTGATCGCTCTTTCTCTACTATTCTGCACTCATGTTGTACGACAAGGTAGCCGAGTAAGCTAGCTTCAAGAGGCAAACGTACTCCTCGCAGGCTCGCACTGGCAGACGCCACGCACTCCACGGGGGACACCCCTGCTGGCAGCGGGAATACGGTTAGAGATGAAAAGATGAGCTTCCAGCGTTGCCGAAGCCCTCACATATACATGAACAACCTCGCAAGAAAGCACGGCTGAACAGGAACTCCCTTCTGAGCTTCACCAGGATAAGCATGAGAGAGAATGACAGTAAGGTCGGACGTGAAGTTCAGCATACGTTTGGGCACTCTGAGTCGCCGAAGAGTGTTGACTGTGTGCATGCATTTCAGTCAGCCTGATGACCGAAGTTGACCGGGCACGTACTGGGAGTGCTACTCTAGCCCAGGAGGTGACTATACGCCCATACATACACTACCGGGCTCGCGACAGACCAGCCCTGGCGAACGATGGAAGTAGCGCACCACGGGTAGAAAGCAGAGGATGATGTTTTGTCCGACAGGGCAGTTCTACCATCAGCCTCGCGAAGTTCACACCACCCTCTCAACAGTAGCAGAGCCGAGGATTCCTTTGCACCTGGTGGCAGCGTTCACGTAAACGACCAAGGTATATTCACTGCAGAAAGAGACAAAACGTGAGGATCTGTATCACTGGACTCACGTATCCTTAGGACATCTACTATCAACACAAGAGCGGTCTCAGTCTCCTGTTGGGTCAGGAAGCAGGTTCGAGGTGAGCGGCCGCTCCCCGGGGGCTCGCCCTAACGAAGGCGAAGAAAATGATTACCTAGGGGGATGAGCAAGCGTCGTCATTGTATTTTCTGCATGTAGAGCCAGCACGACGATGACTGACCGAACCTCGTCATCTATTGCCAAAGTAGACAGAGCACCAAGCAAGATAAGTGACTTACTCAACAAAAGCTTTCATGTCGTCAACGGTCCGTAGAGGCGCCAGGCGTCGCATCCGGTCGAAGGTCCGCACATACGTTTCATAAACAGAGTGTACCAGCGGGTTGGTGACTGCAATAAAAGGCAGTCGATGGAAGTCGTATAGACGATGTGACAAACGAACAGGCAGCTCCTCTCGGATCCATTCGGCCCTGCGCGTATCAGTAACTGCAGAGTGATTTGTGATATCATCACCCTTAGCAGCATAAGCAACGCAGCCCCACGGGGAATGGTCAGGTACACAACATGAACGGATACACTCCAGCACGCCTGAATATACGGATCCCTAGTACGAGCATCGGTCTCCCTGCACGCAGCCACTCTGTCCGCACGTAACAAACTCCCCTAGGAAGCCTCGCCATGACTGGGCTGCGTGATGGGAGAGATGCTATATTGTGTTGATGTGAAATAAAAAGAAACCGCAGTTTATCGATGACTGCTAGAGGAGAGATACTCGGCCGTGCCACGGAAAAGACTCGAAGAAAAACCATGTGTTGTTGTTGCAAGGTGACGCAGAGAACGCAACCAGACATGTGATGCCCGATGACCCGCAAGATTCAAGCTATGACAAGCAGAGACCAAGGGCGACTAGACATTGACTGGCCAGCAGGATACAGGGGCTCGGTGTCAAACAGGGTGATTCCAGCTTCAACAACTACGACTCCTGTTGAGTGGACCTGGTTCACATGTGGGCCAGTAGCTGGTGCTCTGCGGATCATCCGTAGTGACTAACACGAGCCTGAAGACCGTCCCTTGCGAAGACTGCCGCGCTCACCCTTTAAGAAGGGAAGCGTCGTTAGCAGGCTCAAGCTGAAGGAGACGCTTAATTGTCATGGGTCGGATGGGCGTGCTGCTCATTTTCTCCACAACTCCGACGGTGTGCCAGGACTGGGCTAGGACGTTCGGCGGAATGGCCAGTGCAGGATGACCTTGGCCCTGAGCCGCCGCCGACAGAGGTCTCGACTGAGAGGCTGGCGTGCCAACTCCACCCGTACTCCGTGAGTGGACACCCCGGGCCGCCAAGAGTGTGCCTGGCACCGGCGAACCCATCCCCTGCAGCTGTGCAGCCACGCGCTGGATGGGCGTGAGACAGCGAAAACTTCTTCGCCCCGATAGCACCATGGTTGCGGTGCCGCAAGGTCGAGTCCTTTGCTTCGCTGCGTTCTACACCGATGAAAAGCTCGTATCCGAGTAGGACAGTCTTGCTGTACCGCGTCAGTATTGACGAAGAGCCAGTATGTGAGTACCACAGCCTCACGATGCGGGCTCAGTGGGGGTGTGCGTCGGGCTCTGTCCCGGCTGGCGCACGGACAGGTTAGCCTCGGGCATCTGACTCAGAAAGCCGCCGCTCTGTGAAGAACGGTAGCTTGGCGCGCCAGTCGTCGCTCCTACTTGCACGACTGCCTGTTCCGCATGGAGGCAGCGCTTCCCGATTTGCGCAAGACACCACATTCATGAGTGCAGGCCTGTTAAAGCGTCGCTGGTCTTTCGAGAATCCCTCGTAAAACTGATGGTTTTTAAGAATTGAAGCTTAGACTTCTGCCGCAGGAACCCGGAGAACTTCCTCCACACGGCATGACCCCAGCATCAATTCCAGGAAAAGTGGGATGCCAGTGAAACGGCAAAGCCGTTTCCTAACGGCGCGCGCAGCCGCCAGGAAACGGACCTGACACGAATTGTTGGATCCGGTGAGATCTCTTTCACCGCCGACCTAATACTCGCTGTATTACCGATTCGATCCCGGCTGAAACAGCTAACGTCGACCTTCGCCACACACGTTTCTGGCTCAGCATGCTCAGCGGCGCTGTCCAAAGAAGATTTGACAGCTGATGAAAGATAGTGCTCAAGTGCTTCTTTTGAGTCAAAAGAAAGCTGGCTGTCGGCGATCCCTTCTCCCCGTCCGCGGAGTCTATCGGCATGCGCAGCGGACATCAAACCGCAGTCGCCCGTGTCCCGGACAGTCCCGTTACCTGTAGACAAAACCTACTGCTCAAGGACGAAACATAGGAATCTGAGTCTTCAGCTTCTGTGTGCCCGGCCGTCCCGCCTGCGGGGCAGCAAGGCATTCACCTGTTGCACGGAACGCCCCCTCTTCAGTCTGCATAGCTCCAGCAGTGGTCCGGCAAGGTCGCCGCCAGCCCGGGTACGCTTCTGTGGAGAGCAGCGCTTCTTCGGCTGTACTGCCTTGCTGGGAAATCAATTGTAGGCCAAGGCGGACACAGGTATGATCGTTACGTTCCTGCATTCAGCTTCCGAGCCCCTGGGATTCCTGGCTTGACGTTCGGTGCCTGTCAAGGGGAAGCGCGCGTGCCGGAGTGACCGCTTCGGCTCGGATACCACGAGCCCCACGGAATTGATATAGCTGACAGCCAGGAGGCGCGTAGCTTCCTCAGCTCGCTGCCTCAGCGGGACGCCGTCATTGTCCTCGCCGGTAGTGGGTGTATCCAGGCAAAGCACCGTCCCGCCGGAAAACACGGATGGGGAATGCTAAACTCGTGATTCCTAGTCGCACTCACGTAGCCACGAACCCCGTCAGTGCCTTCGGTTCCTGCCGATCGCACGCCCGATGCCTGCGGTGATCACCGTGAATTAGGTCGTGATAGCACAGTGAGGTTGAGCGGGCCATCGGCTGACTTCGCTGTCTCCGGATCACGATTGCTTGGACTACTGGTCTGCTCCCGCCGAAGTCCCGATGCACTTGCTGCAGCAACTGCTTGTCAGTGCCAAGCGGACGATTTGCATCGCCGCACCTCGCTCTAGAGAGAGGCCATGTTTCCAACCCCCCAAGGCCCGAAAGATAGGTGATTGCCACCCGGCTAGTAAGCTCCGTAGGAGGGTACTTGTCTGGCCATTTTTGCCAGCCGCACGAGCCTACAGGACCGGGCAGACGGTGTACCCTCGAAGCGTGAGGTGTTTAGGACTGCGCGCACACTCTACATGTTTTGTATTGTATGACAGTTGACTGTTCATTGAGGCCAAACAAAGTAAACGAACACAAGGGGTTGGTCGCAACAATGCACCGGTTCTCGTAAGCCCTGTCGGAGATGCGGCCACTTCAGGAGACGCTTCCCTAGCGTGTCAATGGAGAGCACAAATTCACGCTCCTGAGAGGAGCTGCTGGAGAGCGGCATCTCTGGCGGTGTCAGCTGCAGCACTGCCGAGCTGAACTGCAGAACCAAGCGAGCCCGGAATGTTCGCGAGCTCGTTATACCACCGTAAAGCTTCGTTCGATACTAGCTGTGCGTTGTCCTTGACGCCGGCAGCAACCTCTTGTGGCGCGACTACTTTTCTCGTTCCGTCGGTGTTTGTCTGCACGTTACTCGTGATCAAGTACTCGAATGTATGCTTGACCTTGTTGCGCACTTTGTCCCTGTACAAGTCGCCGCCAAGACGGAATCCTGGAGGACACGTTGCACCTCGCCCGACTCGCAAACCTCCAATTGGACCTAGTTGGCTTCCTGTGCAGTCATCAAACGTATAGAAACTTTTCAGTGAGCTGGACGCGCTCACCATAATCAAAAGAGGCACCAGGCAAACACCTAAAAATATTCAACCCCGGGCTAGCCGTAAGCAAACAGCTATTTCGTGACTACCGGGTCATGTTCGTGAGAACATTCCTCTTGCTGTCAGACAGGAAAGCAGGAGTGTGGCAGGAGGCTCATTGTGGCCGCGGCAGCTGCCTTCCGAAAGCAGTTTGTTTCTTAAAATTAAAGGACAGGATTTGGGGCGGTTACCCGGAGAACCCCAAACTCTTTGTCTTCTAATGTGTAGCGGAAAGCCGCCACTCAAAATGTCCCGGCACTGTCACGTCTGAAACAGGAGACCTCACCTGGAATATGCGAAGAGCCGGGCTTGAGAGCGGTCAATAGTTGTAGCTGTCGAGGCTTCACCTCCGACTGCTCCGACACCTGTTGAGGCTGTATCATTTCCATCCAGTGAAAAATTTGTTGCGTAGTCCCGTTCCCGGCTATTATTCCCAGGTATCGCAAGTCCCCTTCTTCGAAGACAACCAGACCATGCGGCAGGTCTGCTTTCTCAACAAGAGGCTCTCTGGCTCCAGCTTCGTCAGAAGAGACGGCAGTTTGACCGTCGGTGTCCACAAGTAGGTGAGCTGAATCTGGAGAGTCAAGCTGAGGCTGCCCGACCAAGACGCGGGGCACTGCTAGTGTCGCACTGTTCTCGATGCCCATAAAACTGGGAATCCAACTCGTAAGTGGAGAAGCACCAAGGAAAGTGTTCATACCTTGGGCTGTTACGCCTCCTAGAGGAGGGGTATGCCCGAGTTTGTCATCGAGAGGGACGGTGCAGGCAAAGCGCTGAGGGGGAAATAAGTCTTTACAGCACGACAGTGCGCCTCCGCAGATGTACGGGTCCCTGGCGCACTCGTCGAGGTTGACGCAAGAGATACCATCTGGGCCATCTGTATAGCCCAGAGCGATGTTGCAGAGGCATCTGTAACCACCCACTTCGTTTTGGCATCTGGACACTATTCCCTGCGGGTCGCAGGCGTTAAGAGTCGGATCAGCACACTCGTCTACGTCTACACATGAGACTCCGTCTCTTGCCAACGTGTAGCCCTCTCGGCACCCACACTCAAACCCACCGATGCGATCGAAGCAGAGTTGCTCGCAAGGATTCATGACTCCATTCATGTCCTCACATTCATTGAGATCCCTGCACCTTTTTGTCACGGCATCCATTATCTGCTGCGGGTCCTTACAGACGCACTTGTATGTACCTTCAAGGTTGTGGCACGTCATCTTCTTCTGGTCACAGTCGTTCAGAGCGGGGTTCTGGCACTCGTCAATATCTAAGCAAGTCCGGCCATTGGGTGCCATTAGGAATCCGTTCTTGCATTCACAC
The DNA here is from genome assembly GCF_002600585.1 of Cystoisospora suis. Lineage (NCBI taxonomy): Eukaryota > Apicomplexa > Conoidasida > Eucoccidiorida > Sarcocystidae > Cystoisospora > Cystoisospora suis. The sequence goes on along the minus strand of NW_027155658.1, from coordinate 11,405 downwards.
CTGTACGTCCCTGGCAGGTCGATGCATACGGTCGTCCTCGGGTCACAGTCGTTCTCTCCCGTGGCGCATTCGTTGATATCCACGCAGCCGTCCCCCGAAGCTAGACCGTCGCCGGCGTAACCAGGAGGGCAGATACAAGTTGCGCTCCCGATGATCGGAACTGTTGGAACGCAGGTTGCCAGAGGTACACATGGATTGAAAGAAGGTATACTGCAGATACCACGCATGATCGGAGCCAGCTCGTCGTCTGCTGATCTAAAATTTGAGGCGGCAGGGTTCATTCGTACTGTTGAAACCGTCGTGACATACGGAGAGGGAGCACCCAGCCGTCGGCCTGATGCCCCCTCGGTGCCAAGGTCCGCTGACGATTCGGGATTATTTTCAGACCAACTGACGCCGTAGATGGCCACTGCTGACCTAGAGGAACACCAGAAGGTGGCAAGAATGACGCATAGTCTGCCCATCTTGGCCCTCCGACGGCTCTGGGTACGCACGGGGGCCGTCGACGAGTTGGGGACGGCTGTGCCAGAGAACATAGCTGTGTAAACAAAGTCACCGGTCAGACTGGAGAACGAGGAGCGCAACACTGTTCAACACAAGTCATGTATCCCTTTACTGAGAGCCTGCTTCCAGGCGGAAGGATTCGAAACAAAATCAACTTGACGTGGAGCGACACTGTTTCAAGGCTGGACGGACCCGCAGCTGGCAACGTCCTCTCTCAGTCGGACCCTACTCGAGCAGTCATGCGATGGACACTCTCTAGAGCTGGGCTACAACTGGTAACACACTGCACAACCGTCACTGAGCTCATGTGAGAGCCAGGTGGCCTGATGCTAGTCTTTACTACGATTCAGAAAATGTTATGGGTAAACCTGTGCTTGGTCTCGCTGGCTCGACCCACGCGGCCGAGCATTGTCGGGCAGAGCGTGTGCGTCCAGGCACAGTCAGTGTGCGAGGGGCCTAAGGAGTTGAAAGCACCACCGTAAAGCGGTGACGCCTGTTCTATCCTTTTGTTAACGTTTGCTTCGTCAAGGCGTTAATAAGACCCGGGCAGTCTGCGTAGAGCTGCTGTCTAGAAGTCCACAGAGCGGACAGCGGTCTCCCGACCTGCTGCAGATGGGTTCCAACGGGTCGAAGACGTGGCCCCGCTAGTAGCATTTTGACTTACCCGGAGCACAGTTGGGAATCCGAGAATCTTTCGCCCTACGCCTTCAACACTATTTCCGCAGTGGGGAGGCTTCGCTGGACGGTGCGGCGCGAACGACTAAGCTGTCCGTCAACTACCAGCAGCTGTGGTGCATTCGAAAGCCGGCGCTTCTCAGCATACCCAGCAGTGAAACTCAACCGCGAGATGGGACGGTGTCAGAGTTTTGTTCCTTACACGTGTGTCCGTAAGGGTCGAGGGCATTGCTTTTTCTTGGCGAGTGTAAGACTAGCAAGATGGAAGGGGGGGCAAAGGGTTCACCGAAAAAAACAACACTGTGCTAAACACAGGCGGACATTCATGACAGTTTCCAGGGAAAAACCTTGCACAACCAAGAGGCCACAACCTTAGGCTGCAAGTGTAGGCCGTTGGTTAGGCATGGTTACGATGGACGCCCGGGGGCATGAACGGCTGACCTGTGGCGGACTAACAAGCTACCAACCGGATCTTACGACAAGGCCGCCTTCAGGCCTCGCCAGCGGTGCCTCATCACAGCCAGCATCGTAAACAGCGACATGCAGCCACATATGAAGCTTTTCTGCGGCAAACTCATAAAGCAGCGCCAACGCTCTGTCGGTCAAACGCTCAAGCCCGGTGATCATCATGTGGCACTATTTTAGGGACCGCCGCCGCCGCAGGACACGCGGTAAAACGGCTGGTTTCGACTAAGCGGCGCGAGAAGCTGGTGGCACAAGCGGGTTCTTGGCTTCTCTTACACGGCAGCAGGCAGGGGTTTCTCGATGGAGACAGTCATACGACCTCGGTCACAGTGCGCTGCAGCGGTTTCCATTTGGCGTCTCCAGGGCGACCGTCTGCATCGGGAACTCACAGGGGAGAAACCTAACAAATGGCTCGCCAAAAACGTCTCCCCCTGTCCGCATAATAGCCGGGAATTCACTGCGTAGGGATTCTTCGAGTCTCATTTCGAGTTTCTACAGCGGCGGGAAGAGCTGCACTCTACGACGAAACACGCTCGCCGGGTAGGGCGGCACTGAGGCCCGGGGGGGTTTTCGCGTTCCCCATACTGCGGAAGTCGATCGCCCAGGGACTGGCATCACTCTTCGCATGCATTTTGTGGCTCCCTAAACACATGAGCAGAATTACACGGCGGGAACGAGCACGGAGAATCATCGTATGATGATTGCAAAATAAATAGGGACCAACTCTTCTTCTTGGAGCCGCCCATCTTGTGTGTCATCAGACACCCCCGCACCGTGCCCGTGAGGATCGAGCAACAGCACTTGCATAATGAGCGGAGCCTTCGTCCAGCGCGTTTTCATCGCCCGGAGCGGTAAGATGAATACCTCTCGCCAAAAATTCTAGCCCTCAAGCAGGGACTGCTTTTTTAGTGAATCTGACGTCAGTCTCCACGTAATGCCTGCCGGGACTGCTGTCTTCGGCATCGGAGCCGATGTCCCTTTCGCTTCTTTCGCTCCGAAAGTCCTTTTGCGAAAGCTGGACATGAATTCGACTGAAAAGTGATACACCAAATGTACGAGCTCGCCGTCACTGATCCAGTGTGTGTGAACAGGTTCACCGTGTGTTTTAGCAACGGTGCAGCATCCACGTAGTGTACGATACCCGGAGGACGTGGCTCCGCAGGGCACCCCAGCAAAGATATTCGGGAGGGCAGCTGAGTGTCTGGGTATAAGTGTGCCGCTCTTTCTTTCTTGTCTGCGGCTGGCCAGGCGCGGAGAATGCCGACCGTGTAGCTTGCGAAAAAGCCAGTGGTTCGAAACAGGGCCATGCAGCAATTGTGTTGTCTCCGGCCGGCCTAGAGCAAGCCCGGAAGCTTGGCGAGTACCTTCGAGAGAAAGGTACGGTCCGACGTCTCCGGAAGAACGTCGGCAATGGGAAAATGCTGAGCATCTTAGCTGTCACCTGGATATAAAGCCTGGAGGGGGGCAGGACCGTCGGAATCGGAGAGTTGTCCGGTCACAGTACCCGACTCCACCAGGGCAACCGGCGCGGAGAGGCAAGTGGATGTTTGGCACGTATTGTCACGACAGATCCAGCTTGTCAGTCTGCATTTTGCCAAAGGGACAACAGGGGCGGGTACCAGCCAGAGGCAGTAGCTTTCTGGCGGCGGAAGAGCCACGGGTAAGCGGTATGGTTCCTCTTCGCCGAGGGGCAAGGTTTGCCTGTCATTTGGATCTGTGACCCGACACGCGACAGTTTTTTTTTTTTCCAAAGCCCTTCTGTCTGTAGGTGTGCAAGTGAAACGGCGTCAAGGAGAACCAAGTCTTTGACTGCGTACGTCTTTTTCCGTTGCGTCTGATGGCTCACCCGTGACTCTGTGCTCTCGCTCTCCGCTATGGTGTCACCTGCGAACAACACTCTGTTCTAGGAGGGGGCTAGCAGGAGTGCGAAAAATTCATATGTACAGGACTGTTGATGGAGGTGTCCGTTGCAGTGCATGCGGCGATTGTTCAGGTGTCACTCGTATATTCACGGGCGTAACAGACGGGAGCCTGGCCACCGCAGAACTAGTTCGAGATGAGGTCGGGGACTCCTGTAAAGCTCACGGCGGTCTTGAGCTGTTGTATAAGTACGCGGAGACACTAGATAAGTGCTCGGAAGCGTCCCCCGCCCTTGCTACGGAACTTCGGGCCGCCGTCGCAACCCTACGAAAATGGCAAACAGAGGCCTTGAAGCTGTGTGACCGCCCTACAGAGAGAAGCGGCCATCCGAATATCGACCAGCACTCCGTGACAACCTTGGGAGTGCAGGAATCGGAGGAGGAGCTCGTCGTGACAGACTTGACCACCCGCCTTTCAAATGTTGCTAGGGTATCGCCGAGCTGCGAGAGTCTGGCCGCATGCCACTCACGAGCGATGTGGCAGGCAGAAACTCTCTGCGGCGAACAGCACGTTCAGGCGTGCCTCTCCACGTTAGCACACGCGCAGCTTGTTGCCCGCGACGCAACACATCTAGCGGTGTCAAGGATCCAGCAGAGCGCGCTCAACCACCCCGATTTTGCCCGGTATTCTGCGCAGCTTCTCGATGTCTTCGGACGCCTGCAAAGATTTTTGTCGGTTTGTCACAACACGGTAACGGAGTGTGCAAAGGACTGTTCGGCGGTACCTGAAGGCATGCGCTCAACTCTCGCCCTCAGCCTCCGTGTCGTCCTTGCTTCAGCGACACTCCTTGTCTCTCTGTCAGGGTGCGTCACGGGTGAGACATATACAGCCGAAGTCTCTCTCCAGGCCCGTCTCGCACGTCAGGTACGTCATGCTAAGGTGTCTGATCTGGTTTAGTCAAAGCGAAGGGAGAAGCAGGAGTCTGCATTGCATGTCGAATACAGTTGCCCCGTCTGTGGCTCCGCCTAACGTGCTATCCACCACTCGTGTAGCTTACCTTTTTGCTGGCGTTCTTTGAAGAGACAGTTAGGACGTGGGGTGACATGAAGTCCCCGCCAAGAATGGAACGTTTCTCAGTGTAACCCAAGAGGACTTTTTTGATTCTTACTCTTGTATGAAGAGGGTGAGGAGAACTTTTAAAAGAAGCGGACGGGTTCCCTTGTACGTGTGAGGGTACGGGGATCTGCTCCGAATACCTTTCCGGATGGCCTCGAGGTTTTGTCCCGGTGCCCTGCTGCTGTCTGCCTTGCACGGTCTTGTCTTTGCCTTTGGTGACGTCCCATTCAAAAGCAGAAGCGTACGCTTGTTGGAGCAGCTACAGAACCTCCCTTTTACCTCCCGCTATGATCACGGTTAGAGAGTTTTACGGGCTCATAGACTATGGACCCATGCAGCCTTCTTTGTCAGATGCTCTGAAGGGTACTAACAGTTATAGGGCGTAGCGTGGACTCGTGTCTCCATCAGGAGTGCCCTCTCCCCCAGTAGAGGTTCTACTCTGTCTAGGACTGTGACCCAGCATTTTGTCTCTCAGTTGAAATTTTCATGTGTGTACGATGCCGCGCTTTTGGAGGGAAACATGCGGAGCTGTAATCTTGGCCCCGGAGCGTCGTGTCCGGCTTCCAGTCTCGCTTTCACATCTACCACAGCAGTATGCAGTGTTTTTGCGTACGTCGATTGCAGGCTCTGGAAGCATTGCTGGATCGTTGCGCCTCCGAACATGTGGCTTTCATTTGCGATTCGGCTGCGGTGGTTCACCTACTTACTCATGCCTTGGACCAAAGTGCGGGGAATGCTCTCTCGACTATTGGGTCGATCTGGGCAGGCGTTCCCTCAGGCAGTTTGACCGAACTTCTGCTGATGCGCAGTGGCACGCAGAAGGGTCGTATCATGAAAGTGGAAGTGGTTCGATTTGCTCAGCCTCTCGTCAAGGAACTACCGCCGAGAGCACGGTAAGTCTGCTTCTCGGAAAGTCCTCTCCCTGTTACTCTGTCTACGTTATCACTACAGACGGGCTTTGGGCAGGAACTGTAGGTGAGGCTGAGATTACTTCCTGCTTACGTTTGGCTGTATCATGGTAGCAATACACACTTCGGCGGGTGCGTAAGAGCTTCTATTGCACATTCGTACTCAGTTGTCCGTCCTGCAGTATGAATGCCACATGCGTTTTCATAGTGGGCCCGCCCGACAGTCGTCTGCGGGTGGTGACTGGACATATGTCTCTCTTAATGTTTTTACAGGTGCATGTGAGCTTCGAAACTTCTCACTTGGTGCGACAAGTTCTTTCTTCAAATGTAGTCTCCGTTCGGGCATTTGAGGTGTTGAGACGGTCGAAGTGTTGTGGCTAAACCGTTTCATTTTTCCCATTTTTGGTTTCATTCAGGTCAGATGAGTGGATCTCGTGCCTTCAAAATGTCTCCGGCAAATGGGTAGGTTGTGACCCCTTTTGCGTGAGGCTCGTCTCCAAGCTGCCGTGGCTGTCCAGTGAGTACGGAAGAATCAGTTTCCAGAGATTGACTAGTTCATTCGCTGTGTCCCCTCAATGTGAGCGACGCGGGGGCGTCAGATGTGTGATTAAGATGAAAGTAAATAGAACCGGAAACTCGTTGTCCACGTGAAGGATGATGTGAAAAGATGAGCACACAGTGGCATGACCGGTCTCTCGCTCACACAGTGACTATTTCCTAAAATCCGTTTGCGCAAAGTGACTGACTCGCTGAGAGCTGACAATCCCCCTTTCTTTTGTACCGTAGTACCACGGCAAGAGAACTGAAGTGAGACAGAGCGGTTCCTCCGCTAAGCAGGCGGGACTCAGCTTTGTCCTTCACGGATCCAGTGTGGTACTTTTTCTAGTTCTTTACGTGTTTCCTTGCAAACACGAGATAGTGTGTTGTGTGTGGCTCTCTGGTAATGCCCAGAATGACAGCTTTGGATGCTGGGCACCTCAGTTCATGGATGATGAGCATGAGGAAACCTTTTCCCTCGAAGACGACAGAGAAGTGCACGAAGACGTGGAGCCCTTATTACTACAAGAAGGTGGCGACGAAGATCAAGAACTGAACAACGACCCCATTGTTGGATCTTTCAAGGCTATATGTGTTAGTCAGTTATGCATGAAGTTAGCAGCAGAGGCCGATGTGCCTTGAGGGACCTGATGACCGTAGCGTACTCTTCTCTTATACCGGCGGTTGTGCCTTCGTGTGGGTCACACAGTCATAATTGTTCAGTTTCATTTTACACTAGGAGGGGCTCCGCAAAGCACTGAGTAACCTGAGGACAACGGGGCTACTTTCCTTGCATGCAATAGCTGCGACGTTGACTCTTCTGTCATGTCAAGAGTTGACAGTCGTCGCGTGGAGCTGAGGCGGTACCTACATGTGTGCTGGTGTACTGCAGCGCAGCTGTATGTTTGGAGGTACCCGTATATGTACTGCTGTACTGTTACGCTGTTTGCTACAAATGCCAATGAGAGCGCTGTTCTTTTGTAGGGTCAGGACAAGGATGTGGAGGTCAATCAGGCAGCTTGGTTCGCTTGTACACAAGGGCTAGCACCATCACCGGACGAGCTAGAGGAGTGGTCAAGGAAGAACGGACCGCGGCTCACTCGGAAGCAAATCCATCACTTCTTGAACCACTGTAGACACGAGGAAGACACTGTGGACAACTTCATGTCTATCTTCTCCTATCACGATCCGATGGTAGGACATGTCTGACAATCTGTCTTTCCTTAAGCGTTTATTTTTAAGCTCGACTAGAGTCGATTCCACATGTTACAAACGTGTTTGTGTAACAGTGTATAGTTAAAGATCGCACACATGTCTGGCCTCGCCCCCCAAGGAGAGTGCTGCAGGGCTCCTAATTCGGAAGCCTTCTCTGCTTCTGTGACAGTCACGGTCGACCAAGTAACACCGCTCACATCATCTATGTACGCAAGTCGTCAAGGTGACCTTATCAGCTTTCATTATTGACGTGAATCATGTTGAAGGTGCTGAGGTATTGAGTTGCGTGCCCCGTAACTACCTCCATCCAGTCAGCCTACCCACCATCTCCTCATTCCTCAACTGTGCAGGAGTTGGGGGGCTACAAGAGAAGTAGACGGAGAGATAGATAGGTGTAAGGTGTAGAGTCAGAGAGATGAGACACCACCTGAATGTCTGACACGTGGAAATTGCGCTTTCAAAGTTAGACGGGCGAGCCTTGTACAGACTGCCGTGGTCAGCACCATGCGGCGTTTCGGCTACTGCCTGTCCCTTTCCCTCTCGTTGCGGGCATAGAAGCACATAACGTAAGCATTCCTCTGCGTCCCCCTTTCTCCGTGGCTGCTTCAGATGACGGGCTATGTCAGCCGCTTTACCTTCATTACACTTCTGTCTATGGGCTCACAACATCCCGAGGCTGCGGAGAATTGTATCACCGCTCTTCTGAGGTGAGGGGTGGCGGCACGGTACAGTAGCCATGATGCACGTTGTTGGGCGCTCATGCATTGTGAACACCGTGAAGAGACAGAAGCCCAGTTTCACAAGCAGCTTCGGGTGAGCTTCGTCTCCACACTGGTCGACTCATTAGGTGCTTCTGTTGAAGACGGTCGCCCCCCACTTGTAGAGCTGTGCAAGTAGCTTCTTCAGTGTGACCTCAGCACACCGCCTGGTGCACGTGCCGTCAGCGTTTCGCTCGTACTAACACCGCTGACTATTTGAAGTCCGAGCAGAAAAGAAAGCCGACAGATGGTTCAATGAGTGCTCTTGTATATAGCGACCTCCTCGTTGAGTATCAAGTTGCAGGCCTCTTTGAAAAAAGACCGAGCCGTCCGCCAGTCACGGTGAAACACCAGATCAAGGTTACTTGCCCAGTGTACTCCGATGACCCTCCCTTTCCTACGTCGTGCAATAGTAGTAATATCGCATCTCATCTCATCTATCTATAAAATGTAAGAGGTTGCCCTAGGAATTCAAAGCGGGCACTCGCATTCCATTTGTTCTGAAGTGCTTTTCCATCCTCTCATGCTAGTTACTAGTTGGAAAGGACTAAGTGGTTGAGTATTGGAGTGAAGTGTGCGGCATTCCTAATCTCTGAATGGTCCTGAAAACACCGATCGAACGAATGCGAATGGCACGGGTGGACTAACGCGTGAAGTTTCAGCCATACATATCGCACGTTCAACATTGAGTGGAGGGATGAGCTGCTCGCCGGAAGAAAGAACCTCATCTCATCGGCTGTGAAGAAGAAGAAGAAGAAGTCATACTGAGTAACACGGGGCCCTACTGACTGATGCGGACTCTCTGTGTCGTTGGGTTTTGTGTGCTGCGAACCTGTTCTTCTGAGCAGCTGTTTTGGCCTAGATGACGGGGAGCAAGTGAACTACAAGGCGTTTGCGGAGAAGTAAGCGATCGAGGAAGCAAACGTGAGACAAGACGAAAAGGCGGAGCGAACGGCAGAATGGGACAGCGTGGGTCGCCCTCCATTGTGGTGTTCAATAACTCTTATCTCGACATGGAGAGTTTCCGAGATTGTTTTGTCCACAGAGAAATTTTGCTTGTCTCAGCACGGGGACAGGTCCAATAGCTGGGCTGCGCAGGCTCAGGACTAGCGTCAACTTCTCTTGCGTAGAATTTCAAGCAAACAGATTTCCGCGGCTGCGTTGCAACCAGGAGTGATAGCATCCATGTTCGATCAAAACCCGTTCATCTAGGGGGGCCTCTTATATCTCGGCACCGATCTCTGCCTCGTTTGTTTTGTTGTCTTTGCAGGCTTCTTCAGCCAAGTCAGCCGTGTGCACCAGGGTACTCCGCAGCCTATTTGAAATTGTGGGAACCTGCAGGATCCTTCCAAGAACCCCTGGAGTGTGTTCAAACGACGCCGTCTGTCCAGCCTTCATCAAGCGCTGCACAGACAAGGGGAGGAGGAGGAGTGTCTTCGTGGTTTGCGTCGTTCTTCAAGGACACCGCCTCGCAGAAAACTGCAGCTGAAGAAGCATCCCTGACAGTGACCGAGTCAGTTTTAAAAAAGGCAGCGGAAGAAGAAGACGACGCCTCGTCGCCACCGACGACGGCGGCGACGACCGTACCCCTCGGAGTGGAGTGCCAGGCATTCATCGACTTTGCTGGATCAGACACGGCGATGATATCCGCAGAACGCGCAATTGAGGCCGCTAACTCAGTGGTGAGTAAGCAAACACGCCGGCGACCTGTCGTCAGCTCAAGTGTCGCAACATTATGCGCGCTCCCGTATGCGATGACAGGTAAGGGATCTCTTCATGGATATGTATTCTGTCGCTCTCTGGCTCCTTCTTTGAAAGGTGTCGTTACTATGTCACAAAGGTGAAGGAAGTCGAGAATTCGAGTGATATTTTTTATTTTGCACTCAGAGGCGGGCTGTGATTCTCGGACCGAGGTGTCCGCATCTACCCCCTGCTGATCTCTGAGCATCTGTGCCTTTCGTGCAGTGCTCTTTGCCAGTCACCCAGAGCGATTTCCTGGCGTTTGGATCCAGAGCCGGAGACAGTGACATGAAAGCAATGGAAATGCAGACCTTCTCGCGCTTCATCGAATTCCTTAGACAGCGCCAGGAACTCTTTGTTAAGTCAGCGGTAAGCAGATAGAAGCCGTCTTAGCCTGTACTCTAGGGGGGGGAGACGTAAGGCTGCTATGAGCATCAACTCGCTCAGCGTGCGTTCTGCACGATCACACTAGTTTTATGGTTGTATTCCTGTCTGCCGAGGAAGAGTCTTCTGCGTATTGTCGGCTGTGATGGATACTTCCGGATTTCCTGGTGAATAGCAGATCAATGTGAGCAGTTGATCCTCACAGATGACAGTGGGCTGCTTTGGGGGACCCGCTTTCGAAGATACTTTGCTCAAGCCTTCTTGGGTATTAAGCACTACTGATCTACTTTTTGTCGATGTCGATGACATAATGCGCAGATAAGCTCAGCTGCGCCCCACGATACGTGGGCCACTAAGTATGACTATAACCATGAGTACCTCTTTTTCAGGAGCGCACTCGTTCTTCGTCGCCGCGCACATCAATCGCAGGCTCTCTAAGACTGTGTCAAAGAAGATCGTTCTGTTGATGGGTGTGGGGAGTGTACGACTCGATTTCTTGGTAGCAACAAAGCAAAGATAGATAGCCAGCTCATGTACAAACAAACTGCTTCTACTGTCCGCTGAGCCCCCGGGAGCCCTGGAGGTTACTTGAAGGTTGAGCTGACTCGTGGCGTCGTTTTCCACGAGTACATCGGAGTATAAACTTATGCTTTCAGACGGCAGGCCGCTTATCTGTGACTGAGGCTGGCACATTACTTCCGCGCTTCACGGTGAGTATCTTGACCGTTGAGACTGGTCCCTGGTCGCACGGAAGCGGCCGAATGCTGCCCGTGTGTTGCACTTGGGAGAGGTTAGAGCGGTGACGTAGACCGAGGTAGGGAGCGCTATTTGGAGACTCCCCGGCCGCGAGATAGCCTGGTCGTTCACTAGAAAAGAAGAGGGACGTCCGGCTGTACGGTATGAATATGCGTGGCAGCTGACGCTAACACCTCACGATATTTGAATGCTCCTTCGAGTCCTTTGAAAAAGCGGTGAATTTGAACCCTCTGGTGCTACCTGCCGTCGTCCTCCTAGACAGAAAGGCGGAAGCTCTCGCAGCCATGACAGGCGCACTTCTGCTGTGTGATGTAGAGTGAGAGGGTCGCATAAGTCCTGAGGCCTTGGCAGTATCAACAAGTTAAACGCATGCCACACCTCCAGTCACGGGAATGTAAGGGACTGTCTGTTCGCTCGGAAGAACTCGACAGCGTTTAGATGTCAGGCGAAACGTCTTGATGTAGCAGCGCATGAGTTTTACCCCGCC
>NW_027155657.1:768-1106 GCF_002600585.1 Cystoisospora suis | reverse complement strand
CGGGGTTTGAGCGTACTCGTACAGCGATACGTCAGATATTTTGGTGGCCTAATATGGATAACGAAATTGAGTTGTTTGTGAAATCTTGTGTACCCTGCGCCAAGGGCAAGTGTTCGCATTTACGACCAGGGGGCTTAATGCAACCCTTACCAATTCCAAATGTGCCGTGGGAAGAGATTGCCATGGACCTTATTGTGGGGCTGCCTAAAACAAAGGAAGGATGGGATGCTATATTGACAATCGTGTGCAGATTGACCAAGATGAGCCATTTCATACCAACTAAACACAGTGCGTCAGCTGAAGACATTGCAATCTTACTTGTTCGCGAAGTGATTAGA
>NW_027155657.1:0-179 GCF_002600585.1 Cystoisospora suis | reverse complement strand
CGGAAACCCCCAGAACAAGATCCCGTCGCAGAGCAAGAGTATACCATCGAAGGAATATTGGATCACAAGAAGGAAGACCAGACCCGATACTTCCTCGTCAAATGGACAGACGGTTCCACAACCTGGGAACCTGAAGAAAACCTCCAAGGAGCAAGGAATACCGTACAACGATATCTGCG
>NW_027155656.1:0-264 GCF_002600585.1 Cystoisospora suis | reverse complement strand
TACAAGATAGGAAAGAGATAGATAGAAGATAGATAGAAGATATATAAGAGATAGATAGGAGATAGAAAAGAGATAGATAGAAGATAGATAAGAGATAGATAGGAGATAGAAAAGAGATAGATAGAAGATAGATAGGAGATAGAAAAGAGATAGATAGAAGATAGATAGAAGATAGAAAAGAGATAGATAGAAGATAGATAGGAGATAGATAGAAGATAGATAAGAGATGGATAGAAGATAGAAAAGAGATAGATAGAAGATGGG
>NW_027155655.1:14200-24343 GCF_002600585.1 Cystoisospora suis | reverse complement strand
CAGACGAAGAAGAAGAGGGAGAAGAAGAAGACAATCGACGTCGGAAAGAGAGACGAAAACAAGAAAGAGCGGAAGAAGAGGGAGAAGAAGAAGAAAGACGTACAATGGGCTAAGAAAAGAAGAAAGATCCACGAAAGAATTCTAGATTAGGACGTGAGTAGAGACAAGCGCACAGATAAAATTCTTCTTCTCCTTATGAGTTGTCTCTTCTCTGGCTTCCCTCCTCTACAAGCACTACTAGGGCGAGCTCGATAAGAATGTACATACTGAAGATCGATCGAAGAGCTCTTCTCTCTTCTCTCGTCCCAATCTTATAGATATGTATGTATGGAGAAAATGAAGAGATGGAGACAGCTACGTCTAACTAAGTACTAAGAAGATACCTTCTTGATCTTCTTTCTAATCTTTCATCCCTCCTCCTCCTAAACTTAGAGAGTGATAAATCAACACCTTCGGCAACTGTATCACTACAACCTTCGCTTCGAACTCTCATTCTCCATTCTTTCTTTCTTTCGCCAAACATCGATGCCTTGGAGAAAAGAGAAGAAGAATCAGGAAAACGAAGAGGCGAAGATAGAAAGGACGAAGAAGATTCTCATCATATGTCCATATAAGACGAATGAACGATGAAAGTCCGAAAAAGAAGAAAAGAAGAACGGTTCTCGAAAGATCTTCATGGAGCCTCGGACAAAAGACTTGCTCCTGTCACCTCATCGTCCTTAGAAAAAAGAACGGCTTTCAATGATCCCTTCATCTTTTCTCTTCTGTGTATCTACATGCCTCATCATGTGAATAGGAAGGTGTATGTACACCTCAGCAACAGATGACCGCCCCCCATTAAAAGAGTAGTAGTAGTAGAAGTCCCCCCAGTCAGGCTGTCTTTCCCAATCATCGGCATGCACGTCGCCGATATCGAGGTGTACCGACAGTAGAGGAAAGTCGATGAAAAGATAGACTCCTCTGCTTCGACTGAATCACATACATATTGATATATGCATATATATATATATACACATATACATACATATATACATGCACATATGGATATATATATATATATATATGCACGTACAGATATGTATGTACAGAGAAAAAGAAGAGTAATGAGACAGACGACGAGAGAGGATGATGAGAGAACGACCGAAAACAAGAAGAAAGTCACAAGAGAAAAGAAGAAAAAATGAGAAGCAAGAGAGAAAGAAATAAGGAAAGAGAAGAAGAGAAATATCTCCTCTTATCATAGAAAGAAGAGAGGAGATAAAACAGAAGACAACGAAGAAAGAAGAGATCTTACCGTCCCTTTAGAACGAAGTTTTGCATGGTAGATAAAGCCATATCTGCTGCTTCAGGCGAGGCGTATTCCACAAAGCAGAAGCCTTTACTTCGATCTCCCTCCTTCGGCATATCCACCGACACAATCGTTCCAAATGCCTATATGCATCATCATAGACGAGAGAATGAGATATAGATTGGAAATAGATAGATAGATTAAAGATAGATAGATAGATTAAAGATAGATAGATTAAAGACAGATAAGAACATCATCCATTCAACAGGCACGTCTGCATACATACACAAGTTAGATAGATAACGGATGGGTCGATTGAAGAGAATAGAGGGGAAAGATACATGGAAGGTGCTTACAAAGGAACGAATCATCTCCAGGAGGAAGAGTTGGTGTACATACAGGGTCGTATGAGAATGCAGACACGTCAGAAACATAACGATAGAGAGAGAAAAGGTCCCTGATACTACAAAAGAAGAAGGTTATGAGAAAGGAAGAGATAGATACAGCTTGGAATAGAGGCTAGGCACATCACATCGTATGAAACAAAAGAAACATCCGATCCCACCACAAGCAGCACCTCCACGTCAACATGAAGACACACTGCGTCACCATACCCTGCCATACGCACAGAGAGTGAACGAGATACAACTTATACAACTTCAATCTGTACACATCCATCTATATATAGAAAGAAAGAGCTTTGGATCAAGTTGAGAGTCAGCCCAGTGATCCCCATCAGACTTCCGTTAACACCTCTCGCCTGGCGGGGTGGAGACCCACACGAGATCTAGAAAGACAGACAGTGCACTCAGTCAAGTATAAGAAGAATTTTAACGAAGAAGAGAAAGAAAGAAAGAAAGAAAGGTGAGAAAGAAAGAGTGAGAAAGAAAGAAAGAAAGAGCTATCTGTTGCTGAGGTACCTGAAAGACACTCTTGATTTCGAGCTCCGTGAGGTAGTAGTCCAAACTCCCTACATAAATCCTACACATCTGAAAGAAAAGAGAGACAAAAAAGAAGAAAGAAATGAAAAGAAAGAAAAGAAAAGAGAGAGACATGGAGACAGAGCGAGAGGCAGACGACAGCGACGACACTACCCGAGAAGTGAGGAGAAAGGGATTGATTCGCCATTTTGTGCTACTACTGGGACTACTACTATTAACATGTGTGAGGTGTATGTACACCGCAGCGGAAGCCCCCTCCTGCTTTCCTTGTCCCTCCTCCACACAACGGAAAAGACTGAGAAGGAACTAATGGACAAGAAAGAGTATTAGGGAGATGGCCAGCTACTACTACTACCAGCGGCAGCACAACTCCCCTCTCTCACTACTATTCATAAGAAGAAGACTAACTAGTACTTCTATTACTCTTACTATTGACTTAAGAATGACGTGAGTCGCCCCCTTCACACTAATCATAAGAGAGATCAGGTGCAAGAAGAATATGGAAGTAGATAGAAATAGATAGACAGCTAGGACAAATATAGATAGAAAGATCAAGATAGATTTGTATGATACACTCCCTGCAGGTAGGGGGAAACAAAGCATAGGCGGATGATAGATAAAGACAGAGTAGGAGAGATAGAGGATAAAGAGAGATATTTCAGTGAAACCTATGGAAGGAAGCTATGAAGCTCTCCGAAAGATTGAGAAATTTCCATTTCTATTCTTGGCACCATGCTATTCACACAGTCACTCGTTTCTTTAAGAAAAACGCTAGTAGCGAAGTGAGTAGACGTCCATTCAATCAGCCATACGATACCGCCAATTCTCCACGCATCGCATCATCCGGGTGTACATACACTCCACAGCGAGGACAGGAGAATCTTACCGCTTTATTATGGAAGTTTTGGAGTAAAAGATTGTTCTGCTGTTGCGCCAGAGCTTGAAGTCCTAGACCGCCTATGGCTGTGAGAAAAGAAGAAAGATAGTCTTGCAGATAATGGATTCTCCCCTACCTATCCGTGTGTCTCCTTCTCTTCCCCCCCCATAGCCAGACACGCTGCTCTGTAATAAGAGTCCAGGAGCTCATGCATACACTACCCATATGTATCTATACAAAGAGGAGGGGAGAGAAAATACCTATATCTACAAATATATATGTATATACATCGGCACACAGAAGAGTTCGGAGACTGCATGCAGAGGAAAAATGAAGGAGGTACTGAAGGAGTGTCTGTACCATACAAACGTCGTAGTCCAAGAAGATACGATTTATGAAGAAGTATAAAACCGAAGAATCTTCTTCATCCTTTTCCTTTCAAAAGAAACTTTTTTGATGAAGATTAGGATGTCTAAACAAAGGGACGGCAGATACACTTTACACGAGAAGATGAAGAAGAAAGGAAAAGATGACAAGACATGCAATTCGATCCATGGAGGGAAGGCAAGAGAAACAGCATCAGATTTCTAACAGGCGACAGAAATAGAGAAGGGGAGAGAGAGAGAGAAAGAGATAGACAGTCATTCTCCCCCCTCTTCACATCTCTGTACAGCCTGAAGCATCATGCTCCTGTCCTGTCTGTCTCTACACCCCCTTGAATCTTCTTCTTAATCTCTCTCTCCCCATTCTTCTTAGAGATACAAAACAGAGATAGCCAAGATTGTATATATCTAGGTGATGGATACAGAGTCAGATTCGAGCAGAATCAGAATGGATGGCACTTCTCCTCTCCAAAGCTTCTTTTTTTCTTCTTTGCATGCGTGAAAATGTGTTGCTGTACCTGCGCCTGGCAAGCCCGGAGTCGTCGCTGTGCCTGCCTCCTCTGCACCTACGTCCCAGCCTGTTCTCTTCTTTCTCTTCTTCTACAAGTTGAAGAAGACAAAACAGAGACAAACACGACACTGCATTCAAAAAGGGACGGATGGAGTGGAAGGCCCCACAGATTTGAAGAGTGCAGAAAGGAGCTTCTCATCGAGAGGAAGAAAGACACAACAAAGAAGAAAGGAAAGAAAAAAGATAGCTCTTCACCCGGACAGTTCGCAGGATAGATGACCTAGCTAGATAGATAGTAGCTTTCTAGTCTACACTGGTGGGAGCGTGTCTATCGAACAGACACCCTAGTTGGTCTACACTGTATATACACCCCAGACAGCGAGGGACTATCGACGTCGCCTCTGTAGAGATATAAATACAAAGATTCAAGATAGATAGAGACTGATAGAGTATGGATACATAAGAAGTAGGTAGGTAGGTAGATCAAAGAGAGATGTATGAAGAAGACTTTAACCAAAGCAGTTCTACACAGACACACACGTCCACAACGACAGAGGGAGGCACTTATCTCCTCCTATTTTCAGATCAACCTTACTACCATACATAGATAACTATGACTCTCCTCCGTTAAATTAGCCTTCTAACGCCCCCCCGCATATGGAAATCCGTAGACATGAACAAGTAGGCGACAACTACTACCCAAAAAAAGGGAAGCAAGCATCTACAATAGAAGAAGGTGTATCTCCTGTAAGGCGGCTACCACCGTATCTGTTGAAGACCTCCGGTATGGTTTTCCTTTCTGCCTTACCTCCTCCCGACTTGCGTCATCCCTCCTAGGGCTTCGGCTACGACTACGAGACCGTCGGCTAGGCATCGTGGCAAAGAAAAGAGATTCGCCCACCCGGAAAAAGAAGAGGAAATCTTTCTACGATGATCTACCTGAAGATACACCCCCAAGGCGAAAGAAGAACGCCAGGAAGAACAAGCTCCTGTCTTCTGAAAGTCAGTCCGAGAAGAAGGGTGACGAAAATGACGATAAGGACAGAGACAAGGAGGTGGAAGCGAGTTGAGAAGAGGAGAAAAAGAAGACCTTCTTTCCCTGTGCCCTTGCCAAGAGAGAAGAGACGAAAGATATCAATCAATGACTGGGGTGTGGTGACAGATAGAGACGAATGGATGAGCTTCTCGAAACTCTGAAGATATTCTCTCTTCTTTTTTCACACCTGTGAATGGAGTGAAGAAAATTCCACCAGATGGGGAAAAAGGATCCAAAGAAGAAACCTTTCTTCTCTTCTGCCGAGGCGGACACGATGCGCGACGGAGATTCCTTAAAGAAAGGTAGACAAATGCCAATCCGGAGAGGACGGAAAGAGCAAAGGAGAAAAGTGAGGGGAGAAAAGCAAATAAAAGCAAGAAGAAATGTGATGGAGAGAGGGAGAACGAGAGGGTGGAGAAGATGAGCAAAGGGAGAGTAAAAGGCGGTGGAAGAATGAAGGACAACACGAAAAGACGATTCCGAAAGAGAAAACAAAGAAAAAGAATGCAGACCAAGAATGGCTGATGATCTCTCAGGATGCAAAATGAGATTTTGCTCCTCCTTCTAGAAAGCAAAACCGACAGAGGCGTTGAAAGAATGAAGAAAAGCAGATGAACCCTTTTGCCGGGAGAAGAGTTCTTTTGCTTCCTCTTTTTCCTTTCCCTCCTTAGGAAAAGAAGAGGAAAACGCTGGAAAAGAAAGAGTCTCGCGTTCTGGTAAAGGAGAGAAGAGAAGAAGGTGGAGTCTTCGCCAAGTCAGCTACTTAATAAGTGCAGAAAAGGAGGCGGAGGAGGGTAAGGACATGTCCAAACACAGAGCGAGGGAGAGGAAGATTGTTGTGGGGCTCTCTCTCTCTTATGCTGATGTGCTCGAGAAGACGAGGGGAAGAGAAGGACCGAGAGAGAGAGAGAGAGGTCGAAGAACGGATGCCAATAGCCGTAGGCAACAAGAGGAGAGAGCACAGGAAAAAGCAAGCAAGGTAAACCTCTTTTTCTCGTGGGAACGAGATCTCAGTAGAAGTCCTTGAGCTTCTTCTTTATTCCGATTTCCACAAGGGAAGTTTCCCGGGAAGATCGAAGTTCATCGGGGTCGTTGGAGTAGCCAAGAATTGATATCAACGATCAGGTTGTGTTTGGAGTGTATGTACACCACACCAACCGACCAACCACCATCAAAGGGGTGGACTTACCAGACCACATCTTTTCAGATTAGCCGGCTATCCCAAGAGACAAACTTACCTTTCCGTCGGGTTTTTTCCTTCTAAAGCAACACCACACACTCCTAATTTCACCCATTTGGGCACGAAGAGACATCACACTCAGTCCCATTGGTCGTCTCTCCCGTGGAGTTTGTCTGTTTAGTTGTCTCTTGCTTTCATGACTCACAAGGCAGCTTTCGCTCTCTTCCTGGGTACAGCGGGGGAGGAAGGGAGATCTTTATGAAAGAATGCTAACACACTCATCTATCGTTTCTTTTTGCCCCCTCCTACCTCGTTGAGCTGCATGTCTTCGCCGCCGTAGTAATCGCCCTCTCAATACTATAGAGCATCACGGGCTCATGTAGCGTATCTCCCATTAACTTATCCCCTCGGGAGAAAACAAGAGCTGCCGATGACGGCATTCCATAGACTTAAGGAAGGATCACGGAGACCATAGCAGATGGGCCAACGGTGCATACATAATCCAACTGGGTAGACAAGCCGTACAGACAAAGTACACGCTCTTCTCCTGCCTCCGATAGACGTCTCGTAGGAAAAAGGACCCGAGCATCCTTAAGATTCTCCGCTCCTCGGCTTGGGGGGTTATACGCTTATATCACTATAAAGCATTGGCGGTTCATCGGAAGCCTTTTTCGGCGTCGCTCTAGCTTTCTATCTCTCTCTACCAAGAAGTGCGTGTTTATTCTGTTTCTATTTCTGGCCCGTGCCGTAGTGTACGCCCTAGTCAGTCACTTCTGCACACCACCAGGGAGGAGGTGCCGACGGCGTTCTTTGGTGGAGACCGGACTCCGGCTGAAGAAGCTGCTTGTAGTGCCCTTCACTTTTAGCTATCCTTCTCTGAAGTACCAACCTAGTACAGTCGAGAGGGTTTCACTTTCGGCTTTCCACCCTATGCTTCCACCGGCAAGGTCAAATGACGATTGCTGGCCTTCCGCATTACAAAATTTTTCTGTGTTCCTTGGTGTGTTTGGGGACCGGAAGATTCACTGGTGTCTTCCCGATGGAAAGCTCCTTTTATCTCTCCACTTTCAGTTTGCCAGCATAGATGGGTTCTAACAAAGAGAAGGCTGGGCACTGAAAGAGATAGCGCTTTCCTCTCTTATCCAATCGCAGGCGACCAAGAAGTGACGGGCAGTCGGCGTCGTCGCCCTAACGGTTAGAAATGAGTTCGTCGTCATGCCATTCAAGTTTCTCTTCATTAAAGCCAAACGCAGGCATCACTTTTCTTCTCACAAAGAGGCGGCGCCACCCACGGCTTACTACACAAGGCTACTTCGTATCCGAGGTGAAAATACGGAGAGATAGCCAGTGTCACACGTGTAGAGGTAAACGGAGGATTCAGCCATGCATGAGACCTGCACTTGGAACCGTTCTTTTTACCTAGTGGAGTGACACCAAGGGGCCGCTGGACAACCGCTGCAAGACATGGGTGCACTGAATGGCTGTGTGCTATCACAAGTGGTGATAGCCTCGGTAAGTCCGGGAGAGCGGATCGGGAAGATAGAGTCCACTTCTCGATGAACTTCCATCTGGCTGCTTCGCCGTCAAAAGAAGAAAGACGATCTCGCACCTCGAGTGAATCAGAACGTCCCGTGACCTGCTTCCGGCTAGAGAGCTGAGCCGTCTGTATCTTTAGCACAGATTTCCAAGGCTTCCTTCTCGTCTGCAGCACCATAGCTGAACGCCGTTCCTATAGGCGTGAGCAGCCCCCTTGTAGTCTGTCGATGAAAGTGCGTCACAAGGCCCGACCGTGTCAGTGGCGTAATAGCTCCGTGACTCGTGCTAAGTCACCATCGAATCGTAATTCCACACGGTTCCTTTGAGAAGAGAGAACCGTTTTACGGATTATTGATTATCGAATCTCCTTTGGCTGTGTGGCTGCACCCAAGTCAGGCGACGTGGTACGCGTAGGGAATCTTCCAAGTGCTCAGATTACCTCGAAACGATTAAGCCTAGTTCCCGAATGAAAGGCCAGAAAGACTACTCCTGTATTTCCCGGAATCTGTCTCCTTATTCTTTCCACCACCAAGGGGCAGTTCATTCTACAGAAGCATGCGAAGTAAGGACACGCGCCTCCTTCGAAAGAAATCCAACACTCGTAAATACGTGTGCCGGCCGTCCTCAGAGCCCCCCGAGCGTCGGAACGCTGAGCTTTTGCTTTCTCTTCATGGCAGATCATCTATGAGAATCGTCAGTTAAAAGCGAGCCGGAGTGGCTTCGTAGCCCTTATCTGGTCGACACAGTTTCCATACTTTTGACTCAATCCCCCCCGGTTCCCCACCTCTCACTGGTCGAAATCTCATTGTGAGGCTCCTCTCAACAAGCAGGTGGTACAGGAGTCTTTCAGTGATGAGTTAGATCGAAGTTTCCCGGGCAGTTAGTGGCTTCGTGTAAGATGATAGATGAAGCAAGAGGAATGAGTTCATTTGAATTTTATATCCCTTCTAGAGCGCGGAAGCAAAGGAAAGGGATAGGGTGGCGGGTATCTTAGATGGAAAGATGTGTATGAAGACATGAATCGTAGTCACCTTTGCACCAGGAGTTTTTCTTCCTTGCACGCTTTCCTGTTTGTATCTTCTTTTCTGTCCTCTTTCCCTCTCTTGGTATAATGGCTCTTCTTTCCCGTTTATCTCTCCTGATCGTCCAACATCTTGTCCTCCATGACGATCTTCCCAAGAATTCTTTTCCTTCTACTGTTATAATGAACTCAGATTCTTTCTCTCTCTTGTTCTGTCCGTGGTCCGTCGTCGTTCTGCCTCCTCGCAACACCGCACACACACCACGCGAATCCCCCGGTCGGTTTACCGATGCTCTTCTCAGCAGCGACCTCCCGGTGCTGTAGAACCTCCTCAGTGATACACAACATGAAGGCTTTCTCGGCCATTGTCAGGGACTTCTTACTACGGCAACAACAAGTCTTAGATGGGTAACATCAAGGCAACGTTAAGGCTCGCTCTCTCACGCAGTATCAGAGTAAAGAGGAAAGGAAAAGAGAGCGGAGGAGGGAAGGGAGGGGGGTTAGCCACCAGCCAGCCAAGATGCCCCGGGTGTACATACAGTTGATAGAGAGGGAGGCCTCCCGGTCACGCCGAAGAAAGAAAGAGACCAGATATGAGGTGTTTCGCGGTTCTAATGGAAATTTCAGAACCAAGAGAGACTGATGGTCGTGCAAGGTCAACAAGTAGCTTTGACATTGGCTTGAAACGTCTGAAATAAAGCATCTCTTCATTTCCTTTCTCTCACTTGTTACTTCCTCCTCTTCGGACAAGCAAGGCTGGAGAAAGCCCGTTTTCTCTCTTCATTTCGATACGGGCCTCTCGAGCTCTCTAAATACATGTTGGTAGTTTTTCATCTCAGGCCTTCTTTTGAATATTTTCAGGAAGAGAAAGACCCTGCCCTCCTTTCATAGTCGCCTTCTTTTCTCTTACGCCGCAACCATTCCGAAACTCCTATTTAACTTTCTTTTCTTCATCATAAAGGCCTTCCCTCTCAACATGTGAAGAGATCTTCCGACGTCTTTTCTTTCGGAGTTCTCTTGTCTTTCTCTCATCTGTCTCCTTGTTCTTCTTCTTGAAGAAAGAATGAAGTATCGAAGAGAGAGAAAGCGAGCAAGAAGACGAGGGAGATATCTAGGATGATGATGCTAATGCATTTGAAGAATATCAGTGTATTTGAAAAAGCAGATAGGAGTTGCAAAGTAAATAAAGAAAGGAAGGGGTATGATACCTCGTGAAACGTCTTGTTTTCATCCCTATCTCTTTAGTCTTATCAAACCACTCGGAGAAGACGATTCATGAGCGAGCCACAAGAACAGGCTGTCTGTATCGATTCTTCTTTCAAGGGTTCGATCCTTTCTTTCTTTCTTTCTTTCCTTCCTTCTCTCTTCTT
>NW_027155655.1:13716-14162 GCF_002600585.1 Cystoisospora suis | reverse complement strand
CCCCCCCCCCTCTGTCTACTTTCTGTCGATTCTTGATCATGGTCTTCTCTCCCCCGTCCTCCCCCTCAAGAGAAACGACCTTCTTTAGCATCTCTTTCAAAGACTTAGCTCTTTCTCAACAATAGAAAGAAGTCTCTCTCCTTCGCCTCCGTACTAAACCCTGGTATAGCTCATGAGAAGCTCAGCAATCTACGCCTTCCTTATACATACTCCTCGATGTAGGTATACATGTGTGAAGGTCTAGTATACTCCCATTCGCAGATCCATGGGATTTTAAGAGAAGCCAAAGACAAGAAGACTCTCTTTCACTGAGCTTCCTTCTCCGCTCTCTATAAGTATATATATATGTACCTACATGTACAGATATCTATGCATGTAACCCGTCTGATATAGAGATCCATAGCTCTCTCTTACACTGTCTGTACACCGGGTGTTTTCTATGATGA
>NW_027155655.1:6076-13698 GCF_002600585.1 Cystoisospora suis | reverse complement strand
TCAGGAGCAGGAGGAGGAGGAGGAGTCTTCTCTGTGAAGAAAAACCTTTCATTCTCTTGAATTTCAGAAAGGTCTCTTTTCTAAAGAAACCTCTAGTTCTTTCGTTTCTCTTTTGAAGAATAGAAGTCAAGAGCTACAAGGAAGAGGAGAGAATGAAGAAGAAGATGAGGTTCCACTTCATTCTCCCTTGCTTGGATTCTTCTTTCTCTATTCTTCTTGCTGCTCTCTTCCTTCTCTCCCTAGTGACTTGGGGTGTATGTACACCTGAGGAACTGAGCCTCGACGATCGAAGGAAGAATGGTGGTCTCCATCCCTACCTCCCTTCTTCAACTCTTTCCCCAGATAAATATCCTTATAGAGAAGGAGGAGGAGGAGGAAAGGAGGATTTCGATTTTATCGAGGCGGTCATTCAGCAGAAAGAAACAAAGGACAGAGATGAAGAGGGACAAGATGATCAAGGAGACTCCCGAGGAGGAGCAGCAGGGGGAGAAACATCGTCTCTTCCATCGAAACTTCGGAATTTTTCATCGGCTTTCAGGCCGAAGATCACATCTCTTTATGATGGAGTTGTCGCAAACTTTGGGAATTTTCTGAAGAATCCTTTCATGCTTTCAGAGGACCTATCTTCGGATATAGATTCTTCTCTCGCGGACCTGCCCTCTAATGGAATCTCTCCTTCTTCTTCTCAGGAACCCTCGGGAGAGAAAGATGCGGGTGTACATACACCCGGAAGAAGAGGGAGACGTGACGGAGGAGGGACACACAGTAGTCGGGCTGAAGGAGGACTAGTCCAGCAACATCATGAAAACCGGGGAGGCCTGGTAAGAAGAGAAAAAGAAGAAATGAAGAGAACATACCAAGAGGAGGAGGAAGAAGAAGAAAGACGCTATCATGCGGTGTATATGAACGATGAAGATCTCGGCTATTATCGGACACCTAAACGTCCCCGCAATGGTGAAAAGCTCGAAGATAACCCGTACGCGGAGATCCCCTCTTCTTTCTCTCCACACAGTCAGAAGGACTCTCCTCCTCGAATCAGCAGATCTCCCTACGATGAATATCTTGATATAGGAAGATCTTCAAGCGAAAAAGAAGAACAAGGAGACAGGAGACCGTCTTCTCATGCTCTACGGCAACCTCAGGGGCTCTATTATTCTCATCATTATCATCCCTCCCCTCAACTCCAATCTTCTTTTGCCTACTCTCAACATGAAGCCCCTGCAACATACTACCCTACAGGTCCTCTTACCCATGCACTTCCTTCTTCCTCTCCGTCTCCTACTCTTCTTCCTGTGGCGAGGTTTCCCCGCGACTACTTCTCTGCAGCAGGCCAAGCGCATCAGCAGGCCAGTAACCCCCCCCCGACGTCTCTCCTTCCTCCATCCACATCTCCTTCTTCTCACCCCTCCCCTACGCCTCCTCCTCTTCCTCCTCCTCCCACTACCACCACTAGCACGACGACTCATGGAACTTTCCCCCCTAGTCTTTCTTCATCTCCACGTGCTCCTCCGAACGTTCCATCGGCCGTCTCCCCAGCTCTTCAAGGTGTCTCTCCTTCTTCGCCTTCTTATGCTGCTTCAAATCTTCGGGGAGGAACAGGAGGTGGCGGTCGGGGCATTCCTTCTGTATCTCTCCTCCCTCAAGATCAAGGGGGAGAAAGCAGTCATCAAGCCAATAGTGATGTTTCAGCTATGCCCTCCAATAGCTCGGGGCCTCCTAGCAATCAACCTGCAGTCACAGCCCCTGCTCCTCCTTCTCCTCCTTCTCCTAACCCTCCTTCTCCTCCTACTCCTGGGCCATCTCTTTTGCCTATCTTGGGTACGGGGGGCCTGAATATCTTCATACAGCAAGGCTTTGCAAATCCGTATATTCCGTCGACTCAAGGTCCTCAGGGGCCTTCTCTTTCTCCTTCTCCGCATATCATTCCTTCTTATCTTCACCACCAAGCACAACACCCAGGGCAGCTCCCCTCCGGGGGTGTATATACACCTGGAGTAGGAATAGGAGGAGGAGGAGGAGGGGGGGTTCCCGGAAGTCTCCTTCCGAGCCACTTGAATCTTCTCCAACAGCAGCAGCAGATCAACTCCTCCCTCTCGGCAACCCCCTCCCCACCAGGAGCAGGAGGTGTGAGTCTCCTTCCGACTTCCTCATCTTTCGTCGTAGAGCCTTTCCATCATCCAGGAGGAGCAGGAGGAGGAGGCAATGGTGTGTTTCTTACCCCTGCCGCCGCCGCTTCCCCGGGGGGTCTGGGGGGTGCTTTCATTCCTTCTCTCTTACCTCCTCCAGGTCTAGCGTCTTCTTCTTCTCCATGGGGAACACGGGGTGTTCCCCTCTCGACAGGTCCTTCTTTTTCTACTTCTTCTTCGACAGATTCAGATAGATGGTGGCGAGGCGCTGAGTCGTGGCCTGAAGTGAAGCCTATGACAAAGAAGGAGATTGAAGAAGGTCTGAGAGAGATCTCTCGCCATGTGGCAAGTGTACGTATAGAAGCTCATCTAGGAAGATCCCAGGTCAATGCAGCTAAAGCCCTAAGTCAGTATATACCACAAGGAAGACTGTACGATCTTCAAGATATCTCTCACGTGTCTCCTCCTATCACTGTTATGAGAGGCAAGATACTTGGATTTGGCGCCTACGGGGCTGTAGTCGAGTTCCTTCATTCTTCTCCCTCTTCTACAGATTGGTCTTCTCCTACTTCGGTCTCTTCTTCTCTCTCAAATAAAGGACAGTCCGCAAAACACCTCTCTTCATCTTCTTCTCAACAGAAAGAGAGAGAGATAGTGAAGAAGAGAAGTTCAAATCCAGAAAATGAACAACGCGAAAGAGAGAAGAGAGAAGATGGAGGAGAAGAAGAATGGGAACGCGGAGCAGGAGGGGCCTCGAAGGAGCGTCCTAGAGAAGACGCAGAGATGACGAAAGAAGAGGAGAATCTCGGAAACAAAGGCGAGAGAAGTTATGTGTCTCTATCAGGATTCACATCAGACAAGACTCGCCATGAAAAGTCCAGAACCCCTTTCTCTGAAAAAGAGGGACATGACGAGAAAGAAGAAGGAGAGACACCTCCTCTACTATCGAACTCCTCTTCTACACCCTCTTCTACTACGAAGAGAAGAAATTCTGTCTCACACTCAGTAGAAGAAGGAAATGCCGCAGGTGTTCCAATACGAAGAAGCGCTTCCTCGTCTTCTTCTTCTTCTCATATTCAGGGGAAGTCTGTATCCAATGCAGGTGTGAGATATGCGGCGAAGATCTTTCACTGGTCAAAGAAAAGACACCCGAAGATGGATGAAGTGGAGAAGACCTTCGAGTCGTACATAGAAGAAGAATTGCATGCGTTCAAGCAGCTGCGTCGTATTCCGAAGAGATCTCTAGAGAGAAGAAGAAAAAGACGGATAGAGACAAACCAAGGCGATGTAGAGAAAGAAGAAGAAGACATAAAGACTCCGCTTCATGGCGATAGGGGGATGGAGGAGGAGGAGAAGAAGAAGAGAAGAATCGTGAAGCAAGAAGATGAAGAAGAGGGAGGAGGTGGAGTGATCTCGGATCAAGAGTTATTTCTGAAGTATGGATTAGTGGTTCCTCTTCAAGGGGTTCGTGAGGTTGTCGGTTTGCCACCGATCTTTCAAGCGAATCCTGCGCTGTACCCCGGGGACGTTCCTCTCTTTTTCTCGAATCGACTAATCATGTATCCTGCTTTAAAATGCAGTCTAGATATGTTGCTACAGAGTAGCAATCTTAGCTCGTCTTATCACTCCTTCTCTCAAGATTCCAAGCGTGTTCTTCTCCGGAGAATTGTCTCTCTCGTTGCGGGACTCCATGACTTAGGCTTTACACATGATGATATCAAGCCGCAGAACTTCCTTGTGAGTTTGAAGGGAGATCTCTACTTAGGCGACTTTGCTTATCTCATCCCGATCGATACCGTCCAAGACTGCAACAAAGGCTTTACCATCGACTATACACCCCCCGAGCTCATGGAATGCGCTCTTAAGAATGGCTCCTTACCTATGTCGACCTATCGAGATTCCTGGGCTGTAGGAGTGAGTGGGTATCAGATCTTATGTAAGAATGCCCTCCCTTTCTTTCTCGATAAAAAGTTTGGAACTAAAGCGGAGCCTAAACAAGTCGCGACGTACATTGCGTCTTTGCAAGAGAAAGACCTCGAGACGTCCAGATGCGGAACGGACTACGACAAGGAAGCTATGTCCTATGTACTAAGGCTACTCCAACCCAACAGAAGTAAGCGCGCTACGGTTGAAGATCTTATGAAAGAACCTTTCTTTGCTATGCCAGAGGCCGGGGCAGATGAAGAGGGGGGTGAGAAGGAAGAGCACGACCAGGAGGAAGAGGTGTAAAGAAAGATGGATAGAGAGAAAGAAGAAGAGATGAGAAGGAGAGAGAGAGAGAGAAAGTAAAAGACAGAGAGAAGAAACACATGGGAGAACGAGAAGAGAGATGCTGAGAAGAAAGAGGATATGCGAAGGTTTGGAGAATGAAAGAGAAAGATAGAGAAAGCAAGAGAAAGATACAGAAAGAGAAAGAAAGACAAGAGGAAGAATGAAAAGGAGCCACAAGCCAAGAGAAAGTGGAAGAAGGGGGTGTAGAAGGTGATGTCTTTGGTTTGATAGACATGTAAAACACCTTTGTAGACTCATTTTCGTGAGATAGATATATCTATATCTATCTAGATATCTATGTGTCTATCTATCTATCTCTATATAGCTCAACTGATGGATGGCTGAGCCTCCTAGAAAAAGGGGAAGAAGGCGAATGAATGGAGAGACAGAGAGGAAAGTAGTCGCGCCTTTCTCTGTTCTGTGTAGGCTTGAAATGAGAAGAAGGATGTCTCTCTCTCTCTCTTTTTTTTTTTGCGATGCACAAGAAAAGAGAGAAAGAGAGGGGTAAATCTCTCTGTATAATATATGTGATGTATCTAGAAAGAATGATGAGCAACCAACTAATAGCACCCTTTTGCTCATGTAGAAGACGTCTCTATACCTATCTTCTATATCTCTACATATGTGTCTAGAGACAAGCGAGTGTCTTTGCTGCGGAGTCATCTGCCGAGTGCCCACACATGCAGTGTTGGTTTGACGTGTACGTACACTCCATCTATGTATGTCCATGAACCCCCCACCTCGTATCAAAGAATTCTGCATCTATCTACCCATATATATATAGAAAGATACATATCTTTGCCTATACACAAGCATCTATAGATGTGATAGAGAAATGGATGTATATTATATACACATATATATATCCCTACATGACTTAACGTGTACATGTTGCCACACTGCATGTATGTATATATCTATATCTATATATATATATACCAATACTTATACAAGACATGTACAGAGTGTTTCTAGGGAGATAGAGAATAGGCTTTGTTATGTATCTCTATATATAGATAGATACAGAGAGAGATATGGGAGGTACATGGTCGCTATGCATCGGAAGGAGAGTAATTTTCTTCGCAGTTGTGCGTCGGCCTTGTCTTCTGATAAGGTTTTTCTCTCTCCTGAAAAGAGAAGAAAATAGGAGCTCTCGGTCTACTCATCATGATATGGTCAGAGATGATCGCGATCTCTTGTTCTTCTTCGTCTTCATCCTTTTTCCTTTCATGAGAAAGAAAGAAAGAGTGCTAAGAAGAGTAATGAAGCAACATGAACCGTCTGACCACCCGAGATAGATAGCTTGTACTATTATGAAAGCTGATGTATGACGTACTTACCCCCGGGGGACCCAGATAGACATACATAGTCATACTGTATATACACTATACACACAATATATATATATATATAGTAGTATCCCTCGGGAGAGAGAGAGAGAGATGATGTAGACACGTAATGTAAGAGAGCAGGTGTGTGGGGTGTGATGGACAGACGACGGAGAGACATCTCTATCTCATTTTCGAGTCTCTTCATGGATATGTTTCTGTGAAGGTTTTTTCTCTTCATCTTGGAGAAGGGACTCCTCCTACACCTCTCTACCCCTCCTCTCTCTCCGTGGGTCTTCTTATGTACATCAGTGCGTCTATAGACTCACAGCACAGTGTTTATATCTCTACACATATGACCTCTGTATATCTCCATTCGTCTATACCTGTCTATGCATACACCGCGTATGCATCTATCTGTATCGTATCTCTCTCTCTCTGTATTCACTTATCCATCTACTCCTTTAGCGAGAATGTATGATGAGGCTCGTCGGAGTACCGATAGGAGTGTTCGCCTTTCGATGTCTTCTTCTTATCCACCCCTTTCGAGTAGAAGACGCGAGGAGGGCGAAGGAAAAGTCCATTATTTGCGAGAATGCCCGATGAAGGAGAGAACGAAAAAGAATAAGAAGTAGAAACTCTTGTCAGCTCGTAGTAGTAGTAGTAGAAGTACCAGTTGGTGTGGTCGAAGAAGAAGAAGATCTTCCATGTCCTCTCTTTCTTTCTCTTCATTTCCATAAACGCAGGTTTTCCCTCTAACTTGAATGCATTCTTCTTGTGTTTTGAAGAAAACTCCTGAGAAGCATCAGCGAGACTTCTCCTTTAACCAAAGAGAAGAAAAAAGAGACATGCATCTATCTACGGGGACTCTCCCACACATAGACAGCCGCCTCCTCCTTCCATAGCTCAAAGGGCAAGAAAAGAGTAGATAGAGAGCAACTTCTATTCTGTCTCAACGGAGGAGGTCGTGAGGAATTGCGGCGTCCCCTGTAGGGGCGAATAAACCAGCGACAACGGCTAATGAAAAGAGACGCTTGAAAGAAATAGATAGGTGTGTACAGGCGGGAGGAGTTCGATGCTTCGTCTTAGCATCTTGACGTATTTCTTCTCTTCTTGCCTGACTCTTCACTTCTTCCTACACATAGACACCTCGGGCAACTTCTTGAAAGCTCATCTCCAAAGAAAGAGAGACATAGAGTGACAGAAAGACACAAATCGATCTATCCAGAATTTTTAATCTCTCTCTACAATACTCACGGAAAGAAGAAACAAGCGCGAACATTCTCCGCGTTATGCCTAGAGAAAAACGACTCTTCTCTGTCGATCTAACTCTTCTTCTTCATCTTAGTCATCTCTTCTACGTCTATCGAAGACTTCTCTCTCGACCTCTACCGATGTACCTATATGTATGTTTCATATATACATATATATGTATGTCGATACGATATATGGTAGATATATAGATATGTATATAACCAGATAGACAGGTGAAGAGATACAGACCGTATGCGCTAGATGCGTATAGTTGGATGTATCTGTAGGTTCGAAGTGTCGAGAGATGGGATGCGGAGGAGAGAGAGACGATTCTTTTCCCTAGGAGAAAAGTCTGAGAAAGGACAGCAAGAAAGAGAGAAGAGTCATGATAAAAAGCTAAGAGGTTTCACTTTAGTTGTGGGAAAAGAACGGACAAGAAGAATAGCAATAGGAAGAGACGCCGGTAATGAGAATGACCCTGTTCTTTCATGTTGACTCGGGGTCACTGAGGTGTACATACACTCCAATCCGCTCCTACCGTCGAGTGACCTCCCTCTGCATCTAGCTTGTAGAAAAACCTGCCTTTAAACAGAAAGCCGAGATATAGCTTGGGTTTTTTCCTCTCTCTCTCTCTACATACATA
>NW_027155655.1:3571-5819 GCF_002600585.1 Cystoisospora suis | reverse complement strand
GGGGGGGGGGGCAGTCATCCTGGAGTCTGTGCATGAGATTTTGTTCTTAGGGGGGGGTGAGATATCTCGATGCTTCTGTAGAGAGACAAGGAGACTCTCCAAACGTAAGGATATGTAGTAGTAGTAGCAGCAGTAGAAGAATTTTCTATCTTCGTTTTCTGTATATACTCATACACGAATATACTCCATGTATATACTCGTACGTACATCCACATAGGGGGGGTCCATACATACATAGCATCTACATACCCGTACACGTTCATACATAGACAGATACAAACATACATTCTCATACGTACATAACATACTCATACATTCACATACACACATATATGGACCTACATACACATACATACAAGCCACCTATGAATCCATCTACGAATCCATCTACACACTATATCGATATACCGTACATACATATAGAGACTATGCGTCTCCCCTGCTGTATTGGATAGAGAAACTGAAAACGGTAGTGATTTGGAAGAGGCGTATGTGTGATCTCTACAGTAGGAATGATTCGTCAAGAGGCAGTAGAGAGATGACTTGCTTAACTCTTCTCTTCTTTCCTTTCGTGAAAAAGAAAGG
The DNA here is from genome assembly GCF_002600585.1 of Cystoisospora suis. NCBI lineage: Eukaryota > Apicomplexa > Conoidasida > Eucoccidiorida > Sarcocystidae > Cystoisospora > Cystoisospora suis. The sequence continues at coordinate 5,234 of NW_027155655.1, read as the reverse complement.
AGATTCTCGGGGAACATGCAGGGCCGGCGCAAAGAGCCTTGGACATTCCACAAAGCATACACCAAGAAGATGTATTGAAGCTGACGAGCACCACGTCTACATCTATCATGCATAGTCCGTCCGCTTGCCCGGGTGTACATGCGGCCGAATCTGAAATATCATTCATCGAGAGTCAGCCTAGGAGTGATGCGGGTGAGGCATATTTTCCAATGTAATAGACAAGAAAAGAAAAGAGCCAGATTTTCCTAGATTCTCTGATAAATAGAGATATGCAGAGACTTGAGAAGCATATGTCGAGTTGTCTTGCTTTATTCACTTGACGAAAGACTGTACTATACAACGCTAACGGGGTGTCTGTATATACACCGCATGATGCATGCATGCATGCAACATGCAGCCAGCAGCTCCATGCCTATTATCATCATCGATGTTGACAATCGAAGAAGAAATCTTTTCTTTCACCTTTCTTTTCTTTGTTCGTCTGTCCTTTAAAGAGCTTTCTCGAGAAATTTTCAATAGAAGAAGAGAGAGCGAGATTCTCTCCTCGTCTTCTGGAGAGGGGTAATAGACAGCCAAACTTTCTTAGAGAAGAATGATCTCCTTCAGTGAATGAATTTTCTCCGTGTCAGTCGCCTGTTTCTTATCTTGTCGTCCCGGTCCTCGCGGCCTCTCTCTTGTCTCTCCCTTTTCTTCTCTCCTTATTCCTTTCTTTCTCGTCATCTTTCTCTCTCGTTCACTCCTCTCTCAAGAGAAAGTAGGGGATTTCTGAGAAGTCCAAGATTCTTTCTCTTTTCTTCTCTTTCTCTCGTTTCATGAAGTCCCAACAAGTTTGCATTTATGTTTTCACCTCTCCTCGCAATTTCTCAATCTTTCTTTTTCTCTCTCCGACTTTCTCCCTTTGCTTCTCCCACTCTCCCGTCTTCTCTATTTCAAGACTTCGCCGCGGTAGTTGATAATGAGAGAGAAGATGGCTTCTCCTCTCTTCTTAGCAGTCTCACGTGGGTGGTGTACGTACACCTCGCGATAAGAAAGATTCGTCTTCCAAGAGAAGGATGAGAGACTGTTCTCTCATCGGCTTTCTCTGCCTCTCTATCATAGGATGGAAGCTTCTTATCACTAAGCGTCATCTTCCTTCTTTACTCTTTCCCTCCCCTATTCATCCTCTATCTCTTCACACCCCCCTGGATCGATCGCGAGAGTAAAGGCTTTCTCATCTTCTTCCTCTTCTTCTTCATTCAGGAGAGAGGGTTGCTCTTTCTCTCTCTCTTGCTGCCTTGAAGAAAAATCTCCAATCCTCGGCCGCTTCTTCCTTCTTCTCTTTCGCTTCTTCTTCTTCCTTTCGCTCGCTCTCCTGGGGTCTTCATTAGGAAGAAAGAGAAAGAGAAAGAGACGGTCAGGTAGCTGAGAGAATAGGTCTGTTGGATTGCAGAGAGAGAGAGAGAGGAGAAAATGAAAGGGACAAGAGCACGGACTTCTCTTATAGAGGAGGAGGAGAAAGGAGGTGGAGAAGAAGAAGATGAAGAGAGAACAAGAAGAAGGAGAAATGAGAGATTTCTCAAGAAGCCTTTCTGGGAATCGATCGGAAAACCTCAATTTGTCATGGCCCCTATGGTCGATGCAAGCGAACTGCCTTTCAGGTCTCTCCTATCTATCTCCTATCTAT
>NW_027155655.1:0-3527 GCF_002600585.1 Cystoisospora suis | reverse complement strand
ATCTTCTATCTATCTCTTTTCTATCTTCTATGTATCTCCTATCTATCTTCTATCTATCTTCTATCTATCTTCTATCTATCTCCTATCTATCTTCTATCTATCTCTTTTCTATCTCCTATCTATCTTCTATTTATCTCTTTTCTATCTCCTATCTATCTCTTATATATCTTCTATCTATCTCTTTCCTATCTTCTATCTATCTCTTATCTATCTCTTTTCTATCTTCTACCTATCTCTTATCTATCTTGTATCTATCTCTTTTCTATCTTCTACCTATCTCTTTCCTATCTTCTATCTATCTCTTTTCTATCTTCTATCCATCTCTTATCTATCTTCTATCTATCTCCTATCTATCTTCTATCTATCTCTTATATATCTTCTATCTATCTTCTATCTATCTCTTTCCTATCTTGTATCTATCTCTTTTCTATCTTCTACCTATCTCTTTCCCATCTTCTATCTATCTCTTTTCTATCTTCTATCCATCTCTTATCTATCTTCTATCTATCTCCTATCTATCTTCTATCTATCTCTTTTCTATCTTCTATCTATCTTCTATCTATCTCTTTTCTATCTCCTATCTATCTTCTATCTATCTCTTTTCTATCTCCTATCTATCTCTTATCTATCTTCTATCTATCTCTTTTCTATCTCCTATCTATCTCTTATATATCTTCTATCTATCTTCTATCTATCTCTTTCCTATCTTGTATCTATCTCTTTTCTATCTTCTACCTATCTCTTTCCCATCTTCTATCTATCTCTTTTCTATCTTCTATCCATCTCTTATCTATCTTCTATCTATCTCCTATCTATCTTCTATCTATCTCTTTTCTATCTCCTATCTATCTCTTATATATCTTCTATCTATCTTCTATCTATCTCATTCCTATCTTCTATCTATCTCTTATCTATCTTCTATCTATCTCTTTTCGATCTTCTATCTATCTCTTTCCTATCTTCTATCTATCTCTTATCTATCTATCTCTCTCTCTAGCTCTTCTTTTCTTTCAAACTCCGTCAGGTCTCCTTTCTTCAGCTAGCTCTTCTTCTTCTTTTTCTTTTTCTGTCTCTTTCATTCTCTCAATTTGTTTTCTTTAACTTTCTGTTTCGTGCATCTTTTCTCCATCTTTTCTGGTGTATCTCCATCTCTATCTACTTGTTTCCGTCATGCGTCAACTCTTTCTCTTTTTCTTCTCTTTCCCGATGAAAGGCCTGGTACTGCTTCTTCTTTTCTTTCTTCTTTTCTTCGTTTCCTTCGTCTTCCTCTCTGTCTTCTTCTTCTCCTCCTTACATGACCTACTTTATATACATATACAGATAGCTTCTTCTCCATCCCTCCATACATCGCCACGTGTACGCTCACCTACCTATCTATCTTTCATCTATCTCTCTTCAATCTATCTATCTCTCTATTTTTAATCTATGCTTCTAGATCTCTGCATTCATACATAAGTAGATCTCTCTTCTTCTTCTTCTTCTTTTCTTTTTCTTGTCTGTAGGCTTTTATGTCGGAGATACGGTGTGCAGCTTGCCTACACTCCCATGCTTCATAGCAGGTAAGGGCCCAAAACAGACAGACCTCACCCCTTTCTCAAATCATCATCTTCTCTCTCTCTTTCTTTCTCGCTTCTTCTTCTTCATTTACTTACATACACATCCTCTCTCTCTTTCTGTCTGTCTGTCTTTTTCTTCATGTGTAGAGAAGTGCTCTCAGCTGTCTTTTTCTCTTTCCTCTTCTTCTTCTTCGCCTGTCTATTCTCACCCTCCTCTTCCTATTTAAAGCTCTGGAAGCACATAGCTATACATACCTACCTGCATGCATAGAAAGAGAGAGAGAGACGTATGTACATATCTGTATACATCGATATATATGTATGAAAGGTATAGTATGTGCTATGCTGTATGGAACTGCAGACGATGCATAGCTATAGCCATCTATGTCTATCTCTCTCTCTCTATATGCGTACGTAGCTATCTACTGGATACATACAAACATACATACGTACATACATATATACACATATGTTTGCATATCTATGGAGAGGACAAGGGTATATATAGAAACAGATCTATCTATAAATATGAATAAGTAGAGTCATGGCGAGACTTGGTCCGGAATGGAGTTTTCTTGGTAGAGGGAAGTTGCTGTCTGTGAAAGAAGAGAAGATTTACGCGATGTGAAGGACAACAAGTGAGGTGAGACGGAGGGAGGAGCGAAGAAAGGAATTGGCTTTCTATATCATCTCTCTCTCATTTTTTCAGGTGTATGTACACACCAACAGAAGAGACCTGTTATGGCGAGGAAGGTGTGCATCTGTGTATATCCTTTCTTTCCTTCTCACCTTTTCTTTCTCACTCTTTCTTTCTTTCTTTCTTTCTTTGTCTTTGTTTCGCCGTGTCTTCTCTTCTTTCTCTTTTTCTTCTTTTTCTTTTTCTTCTTCTCCCTTTTTTTTTCTTTATTCTTCTAGCATTGCTGCTGGTGGTGGTGGTGGGTGTTGATCTTGTTGGCGTAGGTTGCTTGTGGAAGACCCCAAGTATCGCGCCTATCACTGGGACGTCCTTCCTAAATCCCAAGAAATGCAGCAAAGAGGTCAAAAGAAGAGTCTTCTCACTTCGTCACACCCTTTCTCTCCTTCTCTTTCTTCTTCTTCTTCTTCTGCATATTCTCCAGACGCAAGTGGACAAGAGAAGATTGGCGAAGGAGAAGAAACAGAAAGAAAGAAAGAAGAGAAAGAGAAAGAGACAGAAGAGAGAAAGCTTTTCTCTGATGGGCTGGATGAGCCTGTCATTGTTCAGCTCTGCGGTAAGACATGCCTATCCTCTTCTTCTTCTCTTCCTCCATCTTCTCTTTCCTCTTCTCCTCTTCCTCCTCCTCCTCCTTTATGTTCTCTTTCCTCTTCTTCTTCTTTTTCTTCTTCTTTTGTATTGTATGTTTCCTGTACGTCTCGGGGCTGCTTTGTGGCTTTTGCCTCTCTCTCTTTCTCTTTTTTCTTGCATGCAATCGAGTCTTCTCGGCGATTTCATCCATCGTCAGAAGAAAGAAGGAAAGACAGAAAGGAGAAAGAAGATTTCTCTAAGAATTCAATCAAAGGAAGGAGAGGAAGAAAAACAGGAATGTATCTATCCTTCTTTCTCTTTCTCTCTTTCTCCCCTTGTCTAAACTTCTTCAAAAAGAAAGACAGGAAAGAAAGAAAAGAAGTAGACCGGACCAAAGACGAAAAAGAAGACAAAGAGAAGAGGAATAGATCGTAGCACCCTAACTCGTGTAACGCTCGCTTTTGCCTTTTCAAACATCTTCTTCTCTCTCTCCCTCTCTCTTTCTCTCAGAGACATGTACAGGTCTTCATACACAGATCTAAGAGAGTCTACATCCTATTCAATCCCCCGTCTATCTCTCTATATATCTTAATCTATCTTTTCTCTGTCTATGTTAGTCTATCTTTCATGTAGGTATCTCACCCCACCTCTCTTTCTTTCTCTGTATGTTTTCTTATTAGGTGACTCTGTATCTCCGGCTTTCTCTC
>NW_027155654.1:1063-1194 GCF_002600585.1 Cystoisospora suis | reverse complement strand
CGTTCTTCTTCCGTTGGGATCCTTCCTTCCCAAACTTCTTCTCTCGTGAATCCCCATGGGATATACTCCACGTGCCTAGTTCTAGGGATGAACCTTCCATACTTGTCGAAGCGGCTAGGAGTAATCTGTAC
>NW_027155654.1:0-871 GCF_002600585.1 Cystoisospora suis | reverse complement strand
CCACTACCGCTGGAACGACTGTCGCTCTCGAAGGACGGTCGTTCTTTCTTCACCATGCCTTCCCAGCGTCGTCGGTACCTCTCGTCCCCCAGCCTATCGATCTCTCGTCTGAAGTCGCTTCGGTATGACCTCGGGAAACGCCACGGCTCCTCGCTCCTTCTTTGTCTCATCGCATTGGTTGGTCTAGGTAGTGCATCCAGGTCGGAGTACATGTATACTGCAACACGAATGGCTTCCGACATGTTCCTAGGACAGCTCATATGAACAAATCTTCTAATCTCTTCATGCAGCCCCTTGATATAGAGCCTCAGGATCTCGTCTTCTGTCAGACTATCGCAGTCTGCTAGCGCTTCATTAAACCTGTCGTTGTAGTCTCTAATGTCGCCGGTCTGCTTAATTTCTCGGAGCCGGTCCAACGCCTGTGTAGAACTGAGGGGTGCGTAGTGCTCGATCAGGCGCGTCTTGAAGTCGTACCAGGTCATCGGGCGATTCGGCTTCCTTAACGCATGTGTATACCAGCGCATCGCCTTGGGTTCCAGGTAGGTGAGGGCCACTCGTAATCTGTCTTCCGGGGCGATCTGGAACCCATCCATGTAGAGGTCCATGTGCGCTACCCACGCTGCTGGGTGGGTCCCGTCGAACTGCGGTGGTTTCCTGGACGCAGCTGCTGCTCTTGCGTTCTTGTCGTTGAAGTTCGCCAAGTCCGCCGTCGACATGCGCGTTTCACCACCTAGATGCGAGAGATCTGCCGCTGTCACACTAGGCAAACCTGCTAGGTTAACACTATCCAACACTCGCCTCTCCCCGAGACTTGCCCTCGCAGCCATCGTCCCTCCAGATTGCACAGACATCTCGCTGTCACTGGGGTGGG
>NW_027155653.1:0-338 GCF_002600585.1 Cystoisospora suis | reverse complement strand
AGGATCCCAACGGAAGAAGAACGAGAAAGGTTGCAGACTAAGTGCTTTGAAGGAAGGGCGAACGTGCATAAGGCATCGCAACGTAACGGTACCCCGCGACATCTGAGAGACGGGGCGCCTAGTAAGAATGTCCCGCCCTTGAATCTGAGGAAACTTGAATCGAAGGGCAATAGACAAGGCCCCGCATGTGGGGAGGAGAAGAACAAGCCAAGAAAGCAGATGGCTCAAGAACTATCCAAAGAGAAACCCGTGTGGTTAAGCCAGATGAAAGGAATGGAGAACAAAGGTGATAGAGGAAGGCTGAGAGATAGAGCCTCCGGAACCATCACGCAGAAGAG
>NW_027155652.1:0-349 GCF_002600585.1 Cystoisospora suis | reverse complement strand
GATATTTAAACATCGTGAAAATCCAATCACCAAAGTCAAATGGTACAAAGTGTTGTGGATGGATGGGACGTGTACATGGGAACCAGAACAAAACTTAGAGGGATGTCCACAAATAGTAACCAATTATTATAGAGGGATACATAAGAACAGCAAGTAGCCCAAATGGCCAGTAGCATTCACCAAAGAATGGAGGAGAGAAGGGAAAAAGGCAAGCCTTTTAAGAAAGGGGGGAAGAGGTGTCAGAGTTTTCAACTCTGCCCCGTATTTACAATCGTGTGAACACATCAAAGATGCTCAATAGGCGTAGTAGTAACACGAACTAGTCAAATAGAGAACCTAAGGGATCTAG
>NW_027155651.1:710-907 GCF_002600585.1 Cystoisospora suis | reverse complement strand
TTCTCCACTCGATTACGACTATTATAAGGACTAGGTAGTTTGGACACTCCTTGTTCAAACATACCTCGATTACAGGTTCCCACGGTTTGTATTCTCCCCCTCTTAGTCACAGTCTTCTCCTCTCTTCGCTCACTGACTCCCCCTTTTTTCCTCATATCTTCTTTCGTACCACCCACACTCTTCTTTTCACCTCTTCG
>NW_027155651.1:0-253 GCF_002600585.1 Cystoisospora suis | reverse complement strand
CTTCCATCGTTGAACGTAGTCTCTTACTCATCCTCGAAGTAGATTGCAGCCACGGTCCCATCTCTACCAATTTCAGATAGTCATCTACTGTCACAGTTAATCGTTCACCGTCTTCATCCCTCAACTGGTCTTCCTCCACGCTTTCCTTCCCTTTCTCACATACGGACCCCGTTAATCTCTCTTCCGATCTGTTGGCTAGCCCTGGTTCCGACTGACCCTCACTCGATAGACCATCAACGCTCCTTACTTCCAA
>NW_027155650.1:0-381 GCF_002600585.1 Cystoisospora suis | reverse complement strand
AACGTAGTCTCTTACTCATCCTTGAAGTAGATTGTAGCCACGGTCCCATCTCTACCAGTTTCAGATAGTCATCTACTGTCACAGTTAATCGTTCACCGTCTTCATCCCTCAACTGGTTTTCCTTTACACTTTCCTTCCCTTTCTCACATACGGACCCCGTTAATCTCTCTTCCGATCTGTTGGCTAGCCCTGGTTCCGACTGACCCTCACTCGATAGACCATCAACGCTCCTTACTTCCAAACCTCCTCTCCACCGACTTTCTTCACACCACTCCTTCTCATTCCCCCCGCACGTTTCTTGGTTTTCCCCATCTTTCCACCTCGGCTCTAGAAATCTGTCTTCCATCCATCTCCAAAGGTCCTCTTTACCCATCCGTAACA
>NW_027155649.1:0-7366 GCF_002600585.1 Cystoisospora suis | reverse complement strand
TACATTCTATGCCTCTCGGACGACTCTTGCCTAAGCACGTCTTCCGTGTGAAGAATCATCTGTATTTGCTGGACATTTGCCACCTCCAACTGCTCAGCAAGCTTTCGGAAAGCAGTTTGATCCCTACAAGCCTTCTCTTCCAGCAGCCGCAGTTGGCTACGCACGTCTTCACCGGACAGTCTGTGGCGCTCTGTAGACTCCTGTCTAAGGAGCTCCTCCGTGCCAAGGACGATCTGGATATTTCGATCTGCCTCATCCAAGTTGTGCGCCCACACCTCATTCAGCTGGTTGAGCAACTCCTGGTGGTCTGACTCGTTCTGATCCATCTGCTGCTGCAGCACAACCAAATGCCCCACCATGTCCTCCTGATACATTCTATGCCTCTCGGACGATTCTTGCCTACGCATGTCCTCGATGCGGAGAATCATCTGTATTTGCTCGGCAGTTGCAAGCTCTGTCCTCTCAGCAAGTTTCTTGGTAGCAATTTGGTCCTTACAAGCCTTCTTTTCCAGCATCTGCAGATGGCCACGCACCTCTTCAGCAGATAGCCTGTGGCGCTCCGATGACTCCTGTCTGAGAATCCCCTCCATGTGAAGCTTCTGATTTTCCTCATTGAGTTTGTGCGCCCACACCTCATTCATCTGGTTCAACAGCTGCTGGTGGTCTGACTCGTTCTGATTCATCCGCTGCTGCAGCGCAACTACATGTCCCACCATGTCCTCCTCACACATTCTATGTCTCTCGGTGAGTTGACGTGTCTGAAAATTGTGTGTCTGGAGAGCATTCCGCAGATGGTTTTTCATTTTTCGTTGACGCAGTTTGTCCGCCCGCTGTGTCTTCGGTTCCTGTTCCTCACGTGACTTGTCAAGACGCGGTTGTTGGTGCAGCAAGCGTAGTCTCTCCTCGATGTCTTCTTGGTACCAATGCTGGTTCTCCAATGATGCCTGTCCTAGATGTACGTGCGTCTTGTTTCCGAGCCTGGTCCCACGTTCTGTTTCATCGGCTAGACATGGGGCGGACGTTTGGCGTCGTGCAGGTTGCGGCTCCTGCAAGTTCTTCGTGCATCGCCGCGTTTCGTTCCCAGGCGGAGACTGCCGAAATCGGCTCAACTCGACTGTGACCCTTTTGACTTCACACTCTAGGTCGCTTATGCGTGATTGCAGTCTGTCTTGCTCCCTCTGCAACATCTCTTCATGCGCAAGCAGACTGGCCTCCAGCTGTTCTTGACGTAACCGTTGTTTGCTGGACTGCCATTTTCGTTGTGCTTGGACTTGCTGCAAAAGCATCGTGAGTGCTGAGTACCGCGCCGAATCCTGCAGCTGCGCCCTGACGCGCTGCTCATCGCACCGCGCCAGCTGCAGATCCTTCTTGGCCAGTTCGTTCTGCAAACTTTGTAGGCGCCTTTGGTGTGTTTCTAGGGCAGCGCAGTTTTCGTGGAGAGCTTCCAGCGCAGCCGCCTTTTCTTTGACAACGGTGTGTAGTCTCCGGCGAAGCCCAGCCACCTCGCACTGTAAACTTCGAAGCTTCTGCCTCATTTCGGCTTCCCGAGAGCGCGTTGCACTGAGCGCTTTCGCCATGCGCCGAAGTTTCTCATTTTCCGTGTTCGGCGCTGCTCCACTTGCGGTTGCACTCTCAAGTCGACCGTGGACGCTGCCTTGTCCAACTTGCAGCTGCTGTCGAGCTTTTTCCAGCTGCTCCCGAAGCTCCTGTTCGACGGCCGTCTTCTCTTGCTGCAGCTTTGCCAGTTCGTCCCGAAGATGCTCCTCAGCTCCCATGGAGTCCTTCAACTGATGCACAAGACTTTCCAGAGCATCCTCCGCGCGGACGAGCTCCTGCTGGAGCTGCTGCTGTGCACGCTCTGCCATGCGCAGCTGCTCGCCCGTGGCTGCCCTCGCAGCTTCTGCTTCTTCTAGCAGTTGGCGCGCAGCCTGGACCTCACATCGCTGTTGGTCCTGCTGCTGCAGGATGCGAGACAGCTGTTGTTCCAGACACAGAGCCTGTTCACCCTCCTTCAGGGAAGTGCGCTTTTGCTCACCGGCGATAGCCGTGTCCAGTTCCGCATCCGCAAGGTCGTCCTGGAGTTGCTGAAGAAAGCAAGTAGTGTTTTTAAGACACACGCCTATACAAGCTCCGGCCCCTATAGTCTCTCGGAGGGTCGGAAGCTACACAGCGCTGTTTCTGACTCTTCTTCGCTCAGCGCCAAGAGGCGTGCTGTGAAACTGCCCAACAGCTTCAAAGCGCACCCGTGTTCGCGACTTGCGGAGGCCACCCAGCGCGCGGCAGTGTCCAAGCACTTCGTGCGCTCCGGGGAAAGAGAGTTCTCAGATGATCACAGTACACAAGCCAACAAATGTGTCGCATGAGCGTTTTGACGGACAGAGCCTGCTTTGCTAAGCGCATACCTCATTCTGGTGCTGAAGTGCAAGAAGGAAACCCTCCTGTGCTTGAAGCCGTGCTCGCAACTCTCTGTTATCCTCCATGACTGTCAGTTCGCCGTAGGCCTCCTCTTCCGCCTCTTCTTCGCTGCCATCGGTCGCTACGACAGTCCGAGCGGTTGTCTGGACGCATAGAACAGCCGCAGGTGGCGCTGTTGGCTTCGGCGGTTGAGAGGGCCTCACGGCCTTCTTGCCGGCGAGTGCAGCTCCCTCGGCAAGTCGCAGCGATCCGTTTGCCTTTCCGCTGGTCCGCGTAGAGGCGGAGATGGACGCCGGAGACCGCAGAGAAGATACTCGTTTTCGGACTGGAGCACCGGGAGCGCCATCCCGAGCTGATCTCCCGACCACAGTCTGGTCTGGGAGGGGGGTGTGTGACTGGGTGCGCTCGCTGCAACTTTGTGTCCGTGCGGCTTCTCCACCAGCCGAAGCTCCACAAGGGAGCTCCGCGGAATCTCCACCGACACCGGGCAACAGTCCCGCAGGGCACGGTACCTTCATCGGAAGCGGGCTGACAACTTCGCATACTTCTGTCGTTCGGTGAGGCTGTGACTCCCTATTGAGTTGGCAGGGAATATCTGAGTGAGCTAGCCGCCCAGGATCGCTGCCCGCCCGCCCTCTAGCGCGACGCTGGTGGACAGATGAACACACTGACGGTTCACGCCGGCACGGACCTGCAACACGCCAGGAATCGTCGCTCGTGTGCCTGGTTGACTGAGCAGGCTTCACTTGCTGTCGTGGACTGAATGCCCAGCAGGGGGAGAAGCGACCGTTGCTCTGATCGGTCACGGGAGGGAGCAACGCACTTTTTCGTGCCGTTTGGCAGGCACTTGCTCCGGTGCCAGGGCCGCTGCGAGTTCCTCGTAGCTGCAGCGAACATGCCGCGTGGTCTTTCGGCGAGCCCGGCGCTCGGGACGCTGCTGCCTTTGGTCGAGGGCGGACGCCAGGTGGGACACGGCAAAGGGCCTCAGAATGCAGTCCGCGGCAATCTGAGGAGTAGTCGGCGTCGCTTCGTATGTGATTCGACGTAGACGAGCTTGGCCTGCGCCTTTCGCGTCGCCGTGTACGGAAGCGGACTGCCAGTACGGGAGATTTTCGCACTTCGTCTTCCCCCCCGGCAGCGTGGTGTGCTGCAGACCGCGGAGAGGCGGAGGGGGAGTGCGAACAACAATCTGAGCCACCGATGCACTTCAGTACACTTAAACCGGAGAGCCCTACCCCGGAGTTGTGAACGGGGCCACACCTGGGACGCGGCAGTGGAGCCCGCGGCAGGCGCTGTTCCTTAACTGACGCTGGAGCACTGCAGGCTGAGCCCGGCGTGCAGAAACAGTTCGAACCAACTGCTGTTTGGAAGCTGTCTTCTTCACTAGGAGAAAGATTCCCCGAGGAGGTTGACCTTTTCTCGTCAGCAGGCGCTCCATCCCCCGGACTTTTTTGACGCGGGCCTCTGCCTGCCGATTCGGGGCAGACACACGGGGCATTTTCTTCTAAGCAGCGTGGACGCCACAAAGCACTGGCCGGTGTGGCATCATTTTTATCCCACGAAACAACTCCCGTCTGCTTCCGGTGCCGCACTCCATCTTTATGACCCCCGCTGCGGACGCTCTTTTGCTGCGTTCCGCGGAGTTGGGTTCTCCGGCGGTCAGTCAGGTCTCCGGGCAAATTAGGGTCGGACCCCCTGGAGCATATGCGAGATATCGGACTTCGCTGTACCTGATTACCTGTCGTAGGGGCCACCGCCTGCGTCACGAAATTTGACGGAAAGAAAGCGGAGAGGGTCGGTCTCCCCCATCCAGCTGCAGAATATCCCCCAAGAGCTAGGGCTACCGCTTCTGCAACAGGGCGGACCATCTCAAAGCCTCGGCGTTCTAACGGGTCTGCTGACCGTGTTCCATCGCTTCGAGACACGGAGCTACTGTGCGTGTCAGAGCAACAGCTACACTGGCTGCTACCAGCGCTGCTGCAATCTTCTTTGCCGCTTTCCTCACTGCAGTTGCTGCAGGTGCAGCTCCTTTTTTCGCTGCTGTCTACGTCATTGCTTTCTTCCGCGCCGGCCGAGCTTCGCAGGCTGCAACAGCAGCTTAGCGTTGGAGAGCTGGCGTCCATCGTGCGCTGCCGGAGGCGGGCCTCGTCAGTCTTCGGGTTATCTACTTTGCCTAGCAGACTGGTTCATATTCGCCGCTTACACAAACAGTGCCGAAGGCGAAGCCATCTGACTAACCCTCTCATTACTGAACCGACCGCAGCGTTCTCCCGACCTGCGGCTCCCGCGACGGAACGTGTGGACATTGAACCTTTCTCCAGACACTGGCTTCGGTGAGCAGTAAGTCTATAATTCTGCGCCTGTCTATCTATGAGGATCGGGACGAGGACGCCGCGCCCCGCCCCACAAAGAAAACCTCGTTGGGTAGGTGGCCGCCGGTGATCGTGCCGGCGGTCCGCGCACGCACGTGGGCCGTTCTACCTGATTCAGAGAGAGGAGCTCCGTGCCTTTCGAATGCAGGCCCATAATGCCGCATGCTGACTTTTCGCCGTCCCGAGCTTCTTCAAAGTTGGTTGCCCGCTATGGCTACTACTCCGCAGGGTGTGCCTACCAAGAAGAGCTTCGCCCTGGAGACTCAAAATTCTTGTCCAAGGTTAGTAGGGAACTGTTGGACACAGCGAAAATCTCAGAGAAACTTTCACTGATGACAGGGTTGGAGGGGGTGCAAGAGCAATTAAACCGCTGGTGGTAAGCTGCTCGCGTCGAAGGGCTGCCTGGCTGACCGGGCCGACGGACCGAGGCCTCCACACCTGTAATCCATCCAGCTCGGACCTTCTTGATAGTATTATGTAAACCTACTCAAAAAAGGTCTCACCTTGCACACGCGTTTTTCTCCACGGTGTGCAACTTGCACTGCAAAGAATATCACTCCTTGTCTCCGCGTGAAGATTCCGGCTAACCGTCCACAGGCTCCCGGACGCACGCCTGACCCGTGTAGACTCATTCTGAGACTGGCCTACCTTTCCGAACAACAGGCCACTGGGCGGGACTTCGTAAGCTTGTCGCGCGGTTGGACACAGGAAACTAAGTCCTCGAACCCGGGCGGTTTCACCCCCGGTATGCAAAGCGAAATGAGCTGAAACAGAAATCCCTTGCCCACGAGACGGAGCATGCCGCAGCCAACGAACCATGTGGGGAGGGGGACCCCACTCCTTGGTAGGGCTCGGCCGACACGAAGCCGACGGCAAGGGAAGCAAAACTGCAAACAGCCGACATTCGTGTCGGCAACACCACCTGGGCTAAACATGCTCTGTCCTCCCTGGGACAACGCATACCCAGGTCCAGGAATTTTTCTCAGCCATGTACTGGATTTCGTGTTCGGGTACTACCTTCTGATCTGACTACTGGGCAGACCGGCGGCGCAGGAGAGCAACAACCACAGTGATTTTCAACTGCAGCTTTTGTATGGCGAGGACTTCTTATGAAGGAAATAGGCGTGAACGTTTAAGGAGCCATATATAACTTTACTCTCTCCTCCCTGTCATGCGCCGCCGCTGTTCTCTGTGCTGCTAGGGAACGGCCCGGGGCATGCCACGACGTTCCGCCCTAAAGCTGCGAAGTTAGGACGGCACCCTCCTCTCCGCCTTCACGCCTTTCTATCTAGAGCCCGCCAGCGGACTGCGGGAGGGCCGGACTACCCTCGCTTCTCACTCCCGGGAAATGCAACCGCCCGGAGACAGAACGACGGCTGCAACAGGCACCGGACACCACAGTCACAACGTCGGATCTAAGTGAGCTTGGTAGTGTTATACCTGTAGAAGGCAATAGTTGTGTAGCGAGGAAGTCCAGCGGAAGCGTGGAGAGCCTCATACTATTGAAGCGGTCGGCATAGTATGATGCTGCCGCCCGGGGAGGCGGCAAAGAGAACGCGTGTGTTTCCGGTGTGAGCGCTGAAGCTGCTGCATGGAGAGAGAAATAGAGAACACGAGGCTTTCTCTCTAAGACAAGAAAGGCAAGATCAGTTGCTTCTTGCGCGCGAGCCTTCCAATTGTTGGCGGCGGTATTTGTTTTTACAGAAAGTGGGCATCGAATGTTCTCCTAGCGGCTGGTACGGCACAAGAGAGGATCGCGGTTGTAGCCGATCGTGTTGGGCGTGGTGGAGCCCACGCCTACGTTCGTTACCGGTCGCTGTGTAAGAAGAGAGTCGTGCTTAACCGTGTTAGTGAGCAGTTGCGAGTGACTTCTACTCTCGAGGAGAACTAGTATGCGCTCAATCTAATGCCCGGTGATAGCCCGCTTGCGACGCTACGGGTCGGGTCGTTACGGGTCTCGCGGGGGACGCTACTGGTCGGGGAGGACCCGCTTCTCGAAGACGGTGGATGGGAGTGTTGGAGGAAGAGAAAAAGGGGTGAGAAGAAAAACTGCGCGTTAATGAACGTGACGAACTGAGCCGTGATGTTGATGGATATGAAGGACTGGACGGTGCATGAAAGTAAACCTGAGGTCTCGATAAGCCCCTTGTGGCGGACGGGAACCCACGACGATGTTGGGTAGTCCGTGACGGCTAACAGATTTGGGTGAACGCTTTTTACGCCTGGTATGCATGGATAATACTCGACTCNNGTGACGGCTAACAGATTTGGGTGTCAGAAGTGGGATCTGTCCGGAAACAGTAATTTCATCGATTTGTTTTCCTCTCTATCTCTCATCGAAGTACTAGTCTAGCGAAACCGGAGATGGCGCGAACGGCGGGTAGGAATCCGCTCGGAGAAAAGCCAGACGGTGGCAGCAGGAAGCGGGTGCGAGGCATTTCTTTAGAGGACGCGGAAAAAGAGCAGGCTTCACCGGCAACTCCTCCGACACCAGGACCGCCGACGGTCACGACAGAAACAACACTTCAGACGCAACTGGGAAAAACAATGTTTGAGGCTGTAGTGCCCGCTGCACAGCA
>NW_027155648.1:0-396 GCF_002600585.1 Cystoisospora suis | reverse complement strand
AAGAGTCGTAGACCTCGTTAGTAGAGGGAAAGATCCCCAGAAATAGCCCTGGAGGGGCAGTGGAAAGGCGACAGGGAGCCGCACCTCCCCGGGAGGCGGGACGACCGGCCGGTTGAGAGAGACACACGACCGGAGAAAGGGGGAATAGTTAGAGTCCGGCCTCATTTAAAGAGGCATAAGAATAGCAAAACACGTTTAGAGAGCAAGCACGCAGAAAGAATAAGGAAAGAAGACAGTTTAGCAAGGAAAACGAGTCCTAGGGGACCCTAACAGTCGCAGTGGGCCGCTCGACCGCATCCCTCGAGCGGTCGCCAGGAAATCCGAAGCGGATCCCCACCGCTTAAATGGAAGGAATGTGCTAGAAACGACTTTAGTAGCACCCAAGGTGCAGAAGCA
>NW_027155647.1:0-413 GCF_002600585.1 Cystoisospora suis | reverse complement strand
ACACGCACGCCTCACGGCGGCGGGCCCAGAAAACGGCCCAGAAATTGTCGCTTCTCACGGACACAACGATGTTCGTTCACTCTCGTCCACTCCCTCAACTTCACTTGTGTAAATCTTGTCCACAAGGGCACACGGGAAGAAACTTCTGTTCTCTTAGTAATCAGGAATCACCCTCCTACCCTCTTCGGGGTTATTTCCTGGACCGAGGAAACACCATTTGTCTTCCAAACAATGTCTTCCCAAAGTCTCTAAGCTTGACTCTGTCCCAAAACATCCGAGAACTCGGTTAACTCTCGAAAGGAAATCCACATCGCTTCACAAACACAAACTTTTGCTCTTTAAAGAATAAAAATCATTCTTCTGATTACTTTTGTCCCCTGGTCCTCCTTGATTTGATCCTCTCATCGCCCGTG
>NW_027155646.1:4524-4789 GCF_002600585.1 Cystoisospora suis | reverse complement strand
ATGTCTTATCGTTATCGAACCTCTCGATAACGCTCCACAGCCCCCCCCACCTAGGCGCAAACTAAGCCGGGTACTGTCCAGCGTCCAAAGGGCTCAAGCGCACTGCCACCACGGCCCCTGGCGGCAAGACGGACTTCGCGGCGCCACATAGCTCCCGCTGTCGTTTTTTTTCGTTAGCTTGAGCTTCATGGACGTACATCCTAGATCTTCACAGCCTTTCCAACCACGCCGTCGATATCGGGTCGAGCCTCGGCTCGTCCAGATA
>NW_027155646.1:3787-4165 GCF_002600585.1 Cystoisospora suis | reverse complement strand
TAGGTCGACCCACCGGCTGAAATGGTCGATTAGCACTAGGATTAGCAAGAAGCCTTTTCTCGATGTTGGGAGCGGCCCAAAAAGGTCCATGGCGACCACCTCGCCGGGCCACCCCTTCGGCAGCGCCCGACCAGGAATATTCCGGGCCCCGTCCTTGGCCTGCTGCCAGCACTGGTTGCACGTGCGCAACACCCTGGCCACATCACGGACTATCGTACCCCAAATGTAACGGGCGCGCACTCTCGCGATGGTCTTTTTCTAACCAAAATGACCGCCCCCTGCCCCAAGTGCATTCTTTGCACTACAGCGGTACGTGCAACTTGCGGTAAGAAAATAGCGGCGGTTTATCGCGGTGCTGAGAGTCTGTGCTCTTAAAAC
>NW_027155646.1:0-3271 GCF_002600585.1 Cystoisospora suis | reverse complement strand
AGTGTAGGCGAACCTTCCACCCACACGCGAAAGCTTTCGAGAGCCGCAACCACCGAAAAAGCCTCGAGCTCCGTGATCGCCCACTTCCGTTCGTTTGGCCGGAGGGTCCTACTCGCAAAGGCGACGGGGCGCTTCAACCCGCGTTCATTCATCTGTGNNAAATCGATGCATCGCAGTCGATTACAAAGGTTCTGCCGGGTTGCTGTCAGCGGTTTCACCTCTGAGAGCACAGAGGACCTCCGTGGAACAAGTACTACGCGTAGTAGACCCATGGAAGGACTTCCAGAAGCACGTGCCACAAGGAGAGGCGTAAACTAAGTAATGAGGCTGCTAGGGCAACCTAAAGAGAGCAGTAGAAGAAGGAAACGCGCAAGGAACAAAGGTAGAGTAGAGCCTGAGGGAGAAAGGAAGAACAGGAAAAAACAAGAGGCAAGGAAAGAGAAAGCTTGTGCTATAGTGAAAGACTAGTGCACAAAGTGAAGGGTGTACATGTGGAGTGCCCGTGGAGGGGTCATTGCAAAGGGTGACTACCGAGGGAAAGTAGACAGAAGCGTGGCGAGCAGAGTGTTACTATAAAATAAGAGTATGTAAACCATAAGAGTAGACTAAGTCAATTTGTAGACGCCGAAATAATGCGTAGAACAAGGCGATAGAACATGGGTGAAGCTGCCACAATAGTACCGAAAGGATGAAACAGTGCTAGTGCATGCAGTGATAGTTAAATAGACGACTAAACGCTACAGTTGAGTGAACGAACATTGTAGCTCATAGTCGCATGCACTGAGAGATAATAAGGGCTAGAGCGACTAAGTTACAGCTAGCCACACAGAGTCGGAACGGAAGCCGGGAGCGGCCCGGCCCGGACCGCCGACGGACACTGGTCGGGTAGCCGGACCGCACACACCGCCGGGGGGTGGTACTCCGCCACTCACCGCTGGAAGGGACAGCCAAAGCAACGGGCAAACAAGCCAACTAGGAAGAAGAGAGAAGAAGGAGTGTGAGAAATCTTGAGAACTGTGATTCTTTCAATGTAACAGGGCACAAAGGGACTTTATTCACCTGTGTGGAATAGTTTGTGACGGCTAGGGCCGCCTAACAAGTGTGTTCGCGAAGTTCGCGGCGGCGACGCGAGCCTGTGTGGCCGTCGCCGGTAGCCTTCCTGTGTGGATATTTTCGGCCTGTGTGGCCTTTCGATGAAGTCGTGAGAATGAACAAAGGGAGATAACGTGAACGTTGGTGAAAACTCCGAACTCGTGGTTGTGTTAAGTCGTTGAGCAGCCGTCAGAAGAATTGCGCAAAGAAGGAACGCCGTCAGGGTCCCAGGCTGTCGACAACAGTGTCCACAGCAGGGGGGAGTCAGTTTGGTGGATCTTAGAAGATCTTAGTGATATAGTTTTCTCCAAAGCCAAATTTGTGGAAAGGATTGAGGTTAAGAGTTACTTAGAACCTAGGTTCCGTGATGGAGCATCCATAGGCGGACAGCGTGCTCTTGAAGGTCCTGTCCCTCCCATTTTCCTCTCACTCGACTCAGTCGAAACCTTCGGGGTAGGGCCATTCCTCGCCTTCCCGTGGCTGGGAGTGTTTCTCCGGACCCACTCCATCCGTCACGTAGGTAATAAAAGCGGTTTAGGGTGAGTTAGGCTTCCTAGGAGAAGTTAAAAGCGTTAGTGGACGGAGTAGAGAGGCTTTGACAAGCCTGCCTCGTGACTGGGGCGACGTTTCTTCATCCACGACTGCATAATTCTATGACACCTGACGTGACGACATGTATGGTCCTCGGAAAAAGACGGATTAGCCTACCTACTGGCTCACAGTTGCACACCCGGAGTTCATGGGCCGGACTCGGGAGTTTCACAACAGCTGACGGGCTTAGACGAGCAGCTCAGCCCTAGATCTTTTCCAGGAAGGCCGGTGAACTGTCATCCCCTGGTTCGTAGGAGAGTATTTGCCCGGGAGGGAGTCCGAGTAAGTCCGCTACGGGCGAACCGATCGGTGGCTGAGGACGGCCCAACTTGCAATCCGTGACAAATTCTCTCTCTTGGATTCACATATCACGCAGCTTCTCCCCGTACTCGTTGTTGATCCTAAATGCAGGTCACTGTTGACACTCATGAAAACTTGACTTCTTTCTCTGACAGCTTTGTTTCGTTCGCCCGAAGCACGCTCCGTCCTTGTCCCGTCTTTTGGTTGTTGAAAACTTGTATTCCGACTCTGCCTGGCACTTCCAAACCTCTTGGACCCTGTGAGCCTGTATCCATGGCTGTCATAGACTTCCACAACGTTATGCAAAACAGCAGATGCGTTCCCCTTAACGATGATGCCTTTGAACAATACGCTTGCTCCTTGTGAACTCAATCCCACCTGAACTCCTACTCTGGCTGATGAAGTCTCTGGAGGCAATCCGTACCTCCTACACTCTGGTTTTCGTGCAACACCCCCTATAACATCTCGAAAGGTAGTCCTTCTACACTGGGTTATATCGCCTGTCCACACGTTCTTTGACATAGGTAACACTTCACGCCCTTTGTGTTCATTACTCAATGCTGTACCTTGTATTATCTGTATGACAATACGGCAGGTCCTTTCTACGGGTCTCTTCATCTGAGGGTGGTACACTATCAGCATTTTCACGTAGTACTCGACGTATTATGCGTTCCCGGTTGGACGCCATCGATACCTTTGCGCTCTCTATTACTGACGGTACTTGTTGATACACAATGTAGTCTTACAACATCCCTCTCATGCATTTTTCCCGTCTCCTTTGCGGTTACAATCCAATCTACAGATTCAAGCTAGACAATGTGTATTACTTGACACACAGTGTTACTATGACGTTAAGATCCAGTCTTTCTTTCAAAGATTTCACGCTTGACGTGACATATATAGTTTCCCATAGATGATACGCTATCGGTAATAGATGTAGCAATCCCTCATTTTCGGCGTACGGTGTTTTGCCTTTGTACACAGGTAGCACATGACTTCACATACCTTTCCATTACACTTCACATCTCCAATTGTCGAAAGCTTCTGTCGATATACATTGCCGTCCCATTGATTCTAAACGTCCAGCTTACTTACGACCGTGCAGTCAGCGTAGTACTGTCATAGGGCAGAGTTGGGAGTTTTCAGAGTCACAAGCCACCGGGACACAACACCGGGGAACGTGGAGCGAAGCACGGACAACGAATCAAGGAACCGGCGCCTTGCAGACGATGGTAGCGATGGCGTCGTGCCCTTCCTCGGTCTTGGGAAGGCCGACAATCAAATCCAC
>NW_027155645.1:0-206 GCF_002600585.1 Cystoisospora suis | reverse complement strand
TGCCGGTTTGTGCAGATGTAAGGACCCCCACACTTTGCTGTACCCCTGCTGGTGGTGTGAACTCGGGCTAGCTGCCTCTTCCTTCCACCACCCAGCGTCGTATATTTTTCTCTAGTTGTTCGTGTTCTCGCAGGCTTGAAATAGTTTCCTTTAGGTATGCCCCACTTCGGCACGATCGCGAGATCCCCCGTAAGCTTCCTCTGATA
>NW_027155644.1:0-393 GCF_002600585.1 Cystoisospora suis | reverse complement strand
GTACCTTCGGCAAGGAACCTAGAAGGTCGATCTAGCCTCCTCGGCGGCTAACTCGGCGTTCTGGCAGTCCAGTTCGTGTGCCGCACCTCCGGTGAGGGTGTCCCGTCCTTGGGGGCCGTCCAAACTGCGCAGGGGGTTCCTTGTCGTCGATTCCCCCCTGGTGTTCCTTGGGGCTCTATTGCCCGGGCAGCGGGCAACTGATCTTTGCGCCCGCGGCCTCTCCGAGGGTCGTACGTATACCGTTGTACGCCTCTCGGGTCGCTCTGTGTCACGGATCTCAGTATTCCGCCTCGTGCATCTGGTTCGACCCTGACGCCTTGGAGGCTCCTGGGAGGACTCGTACAGCAATTGAGGATACACTATGGGCGATCGTGCCGCCGGGTCCTATCTCTA
>NW_027155643.1:0-292 GCF_002600585.1 Cystoisospora suis | reverse complement strand
ACCGCGCGCTTGACACATGCACAACGTTTCAGACCACCCCCTCGAAACCATGCGGTGCTACCAATTAATTAATTAGTTATATCCTATATAATTACTGTCACAGATCTCAAGAATTCTGCCTCGCGCATCGGGTTCGACCCTGACGCCTTGGAGGCTCCTGAGTAGACACTCACAGTAATAGAGGATACACTATGGGCGGTCGTGCCGCCGGGTCCTGTCCCTAGGAGGTTCTCGAGGGTCACACACCAAGCAGCTGTCGTGGCCACGAGTCCTAGGTCCAGATCGGGTCAAG
>NW_027155642.1:0-268 GCF_002600585.1 Cystoisospora suis | reverse complement strand
TTGACAAGACCCGTATTGCAGTACGTAGTTTGTTTTGGTGGCCCAAGATGGACCACGATATTGAAGCCTTTGTGAAGTCGTGTACATCTTGTGCCCGTGGTAAAGCGAGTCACCTGAAGAGCGGCGGGTTGTTGCAACCGCTTCCGGTGCCACGCTTACCTTGGGAAGAGATAAGTATCGATCTAATCGTGGGACTTCCGACTACGGAAGAGGGGTATGATGCTATTGTGACTATAGTGTGTCGCTTAACCAAGATGGCTCATTTTGC
>NW_027155641.1:0-988 GCF_002600585.1 Cystoisospora suis | reverse complement strand
CCCTAGAATCATTACAGCCAGCGATTGAATATATCCATGAGGATGTCAACGGCTTATCACCCCCAGACGGATGAGTTAGCTAAGAGAACTAACCAAACCATAGAGCAAATGATTAGGTGTACCATCTTAGGGAACGATTACCGTTGGGTGGAAGTCTTACCAGTGCTAGAATTTGCTTATAACAGTACTGTGAGAGCGAGTACCAAGGCTTCGCCCTTTGAAATGCCTTATGGTATTGTACCCTGTAAAACAATCTGTCGGAAATACGAATTGCCTACGACCGTATCAGCAGCCAACCTCCCACTTCAAGCAGAAATTATGCTCACGAGAGCTAAACTGGAACTGGAGAAGGCCCAAGCAACCCACCGACTTTAAGCTAACACCCGAAGACGCGAAGTGGAGTTTGAGATAGGAGAAAAGGTATGGCTACGTGTGTCGCACCTTTCGATGGCAACCAGCTCTTCGTCAAAAGCGTTATCCCTAAGGTATAGAGGGCCATTCAAAAAAATTGGTAAGGTTGGAAAGCGAGCTTATAGGTTGAAACTGCCGCCTTCTATGTCAATACATCCAGTGTTCCATGTGTCATTGTTGAAACCATGGCAAGGGGATATATCAGAGTTAAGGAACATTACGAGTTCTCAGTTGGCCATACGTGGGAATGAATATGAGGTTCAGGGAATTTTTAGACATCGTGAAGATCCTGTTTCGAGAACCAAATGGTACAAAGTGTTATGGATGGATGAGACATCAACTTGGGAGCCGGAAGGCAATCTTGAAGGATGCCCACGGATTCTGGCTAGTTTTTATCGGGGAATACAACGTAACTCGTAATTAATCTACCAATTGGAGAGAGTTTAATATAGGACAAGCCTTTCAGGAAGGAGGGCGCAGTGCTAGAGCAGGATGGCGTTCCAGTCGCCTTTGAATCGAGAAAGATGGGACCAAGAGAGCAGTTCCTCCCAGCGTATGAGAGCGAACTACTCGCCAT
>NW_027155640.1:0-7176 GCF_002600585.1 Cystoisospora suis | reverse complement strand
ACATAGGCACACATACATACATACATAAATACATACATACATAAATACATACATACAGATAGGTAGATAGATCAAAGATAGATAGATAGAGTTGTAGATAGACAGACAGATAGATAAAGAGATGGATAAAGATCTTGAAGAAAGATAGAGACATAGGCTAAAGATAGATAGATAGGTTAGACACAGGCAAATATGAAAAGAACAGGTAGATAGGCTAAGGATAGATAAAATTAAGGATAGACTGGCTAGTATGTCGTGGTCGGAGTGGTATAGGACGTCCCTCCTTATTCTATGTGTCTATGTTAACAGATCCATGCATATATATGTAAGCTTCATAGATACATACTTCTCTAGGGAAAGAAGGGAGATACGTATCTAGAGACGTTTCGAGAAAGTACGGAGACTAGGGCGACGCGTGGAATGTGTGTGTGTGAGAATAGAGCTGATTGAAGCGAGTAGCCGCGCAATCTCCATATAGAGATAGTGGGGGTAAGAAGACCAAGGCCGGAGCGAGATGCCCCGTTCTTCTTCTTCTCCTTAGTACTTTGAAGAGAAAGAAGACGAAGAAGTCTCTCTTCCTGAAAGTAAAGTACGTCTTCGTCTTGCCCGTGTCTATCGAACTTAAATACAAAGCTGGAGACAGACAGGTAGATAGATAGATTAAAGATAGATAGACAGGAGGATTCATTTCTAGAGAGAAGGAAGAGAGAGTTGTGTTTGTCTTACGAGCTCCGCTTCTGCCCTTACATGTTTCTCTCTTTCCACTTCACTCATGGCGGTGTATGTACACCCCCGTCACGTCGGATAGGAATGAGAAGAAGAACAAGAAACACATTCGATTCCTCTCCTCTTGATCTTTCTCTTTTCTTTTCTTTTGTCTCTTTTCTTTCCTTTTCTTTTTCCACCTCTTTCTCCTGCGTTGTGCGTGCAGCTGTTTCGAGCTCTTCGTCGGGGTGTCTTCTCTTTTCTTTAACTCTGCATGAACATTCCTATCTTCATTTATCTGTAGCGAATCTCTCTATGCTAATCTCCCCTGTAGAATTGCTTCTACATGTCTGGAGAGGTCAGACGGCATCTCTCAGACTTGTGACCGAAGCTTCTCTTCTTCAACTCCTCTCTTCTCCCCACACTAGCATCGTCTCTTCTCTCCTCCCTCGCCTCTTACAAACGACCCACGCCTCTCTTCATCGACAAAGAAGAAGAAGAAGGCAAGAAGAAGAAGAAGAGAGAAAGATGGTGTATGACGCTGAGATAGATGTGGATGGAGACAAGGGGGATGATGAGTTAAGAAAGAAGAAGAGCCTCCCTGAGAGAGTGAATGAGAAGGAGGAGGAGAACAAGAAGCAGACCTCTCTTGATACTACCGAGACTAGAGAAGGTGGTCATGATGTGAACAAGCCTCTACCCGTAGAAGACCTCCTTCTCGGAGTGGCGAGAAGAGGAGAAAGATCTTCTATAGAACGGCCCTTCATCGTGAGGTCTCTGTCTTTAGCTTGTGTCGAATCTCCTTCTCTGTGGGAATGGAGGTATCTTCTACATGGGCGCACGCCCTTACAGAGAAGTTCAGATGAAGAAGCGAAGAAAAGGAGCCGGATAGGACAGAGAATGAAGCATATGCACGAAATAAAAAGCAGAAGCAGAAGAGGAGGAAGAACAAGAAGAAGGACAAGCTCCGAAATTCTCTATGAGGAAGGAGAGCTAGATGATGGAGAGTTCGATTCTTCTTCTTCTTCTGTGAAAGAGATGAGAAAAGGTGGGAATAGAGGGATAGGTGAACATACGATAGAGGGATACCAAGATGAAAGAAAGAAGAAGAAGATGAGAGACAGGACGTATGACAGACAGTCTCTCTCTTCAAGGAAGATCGAGGACAGCGACGGAGAAGAGGAAGAAGATCTTATCGCAAGTGACACTAGTAATAGTAGTAGTAGTAGGAGTGGAAGTAGTGTATGTACAGTCGGGAGCTCTTGTCGATCTCTAGAAGAAGAGACAGAAGATGAGTTGTATCTCTCTAGTGAGGAGGATGACAAGAGAGAAAGAAATGATAGAAGAAAAGGAAAGAAGCAAAGCGAAGAAGAAGAAGAAAGTGATGATCCTAGTGACCAACAAGAAGAAGAAGACGAAGAAGACGAAGAAGAAGAAGAAGAGGAAGAAGAGGAAGATTTCTTTGGTGTAGATAAGAAGAAGAAGAACAAGAAAAGATCTAAAGTGTGGATGAAGAAGATGAAGAAAAAATCTCTCCATACACCGTCTTCCCTTCATAGAAGGCATCATTTTCGGGAGAACGAGGAGAAAGACCTCTCGTCTTCCTCGAAACAATATAGAAAGTACATAAGAGAATCTTTACTTTCTACCTGTCTGATAAAGAAAGTTACGAACCTTCTCCAGAGAAAGAAAGCAGAGAAGTCTTTGACTCTACGTCCTTCTCATCCTTGTCTTCATCGTGAAAAGATTTCCCCATATGTAGACACAGACTCCTCTCTTTCTTTCTTCATCGATCTCTTCTCTCAAACTTTAGCAAAATCTTTCTTCTCTTGTTCTTCTTCTCTGCTTAGAGGCGAGAATGAGAGAGAGAGAGCTGATAAAGAGAGAGAAGAGATGGAGGTGCTTCAAGGGGAGAGAAGAGATTCTTCCCCTTCTCATTTCCAGACTTCTCAGGTTGTCCAGGATGAAGAGGACCCAAGAAGAAAGCATGCAAACAGACAAGATCATGAAGAGGAAGAAGATCGAAAAGAAGAGAGAAGAGAGGGAAGGACATCATCCATAAGAGATTACTGTCTCTTGGGGCTTTTACTTGTCTGGATCGATGAGAATTTTCTTCTTTTTTCTTCTTTCCCGTCAGAAGCCCGAGAGAGAAATGACGAGAGAGTTAAGGAAGTCTTAATGTCTTTAGACCGTCTTGCTATCTCTTGTTCTTCTCTTTCCGATAGTCTCTCTCTTCTCCCTTCTCTGGCCCCTAGGATGAAAGAGGATTCCTATCATTTCTCTCGAGGAACGACCTCTCTTCTAGAGAGGAAGAGTCCTCTCTATCTTCATGATAAGAAAGAAGAAGAAAAAGAAGAAGAAGAAAAGTCTCGTAAAGTATCTTCTTATTCTTCAGCAGATCCGGGGGCAGGTGTCAGCAAAGAGGGAAAGATTCCTTTAGAGAAGAGATCTCTTATAGAGAGGTGGATGAGAGTAAAAGAACTAGGAGAAAAAGTCTTCCCATCTTCCCTCCTTGTTCCATCAGAGACGCTGAAGAGAGTCAAAGACACGTTACTACTACTACAAGAAGAAGAAGAAGGAGAAGAAGAAGAAGGCGGGAGTGTGTGTAGTGAGAGGCTTAAAGAGAAGAATGATGATGCAATAGTAGCAGTACGAGCAGGAGAGAAGATCGAAGGAATGACGAGCACCAGAAGAAGAAGAAGAGCGAGGCGAGATACCGGAAAGATGTTGTCTCATCATTCTTCTCCTTTTCATCGTTGCGCTATACTAGAGGAATGTCTATCAAGTTTCTTCGATGGCATGCACGAAGCAGAGGAACTTCTCTATCTTCAACGACTCGTCTATCTTATGTCTTTAGGCCGTTCACATCTTCCTTCTTCATCTTCGTCTCATAGCATTGCTCTCTCTATCTTATCATCCAATCTCTTTCTTCATACAAAGGGTCTACTACCCCCTAACGGCGATGATGATGCTGATGGTGTTCTACCAATGAGTAGACATGCAACTAGCCATGCATACAGTAGACATACTAACCATCGATGCATCGCTAGCCATCGAGCTATCTTCTCATCATCAGTCCTTCAAACATGCCCCTCTACCGTTAAGAGATGCGGTGCTAGCCCGACGATCGATAGGAAGACTTCTCTTCTAATGCCGAGCCCTTCACTGTCTCTTCTCTTGGCTTCTTGCTATCAAGATAAAGAAGAAAGAACAGCATGGGGTAGTAGATGCTTCTCCATAGGATACCTAAGAAGGAGACAGCCGTGTCGAAGAGAAGTGCTCTCATCCTATGTCAAGATAGATGAAGAGTCTTTCTACGAGATTCTCCTAAAGAGACTAGAAGAGATCCTAGGCTCGAGCGCCCGAAGGAGTCTGGATGAAGATGATCAAGACAAGAAGCTCGATAAGCATGACGAGACTAGGAAGGGTCTCTTTACTTGCAATATGAAAAAGGATGATGATGATGATAATGTCAGATCTGATAGACAGAATTGCTCTCATTCTGAAAGAGTTTCTTCGCTTGAAAGAAGATGTGAGGAGGAAGATGAGAAGGTGGCTTTGCGTCTCAAAGCCATTTATATCTACACATGTCTTCTATGTGGTCACTATCAAGGATCGATTCAATTTGAATGTCATGATCATCGACACTCCCATCATGGTGATGACGACAATCGACACTCAGGTGAGAATCGACATTCAGTCGATAATAATGAGGATGACCATCGATTTGAAACATCTCCGGGGGATAGGAGGAGTGTGTGTTTGAAGCTACCGTCGAGATGTGAAGGCGATGTAGAGGTGAAGAAGAGCAAAAAGATAATGAACTCTTCTTTCGCGGAAGAAGGAGCTAGCGAAGACGGAGACCTTCATCTAGGAGAGAATGAAGAGCGTCTCGACCAGCCTTTGAACGAGAGCGTCTCGACAGAGGACCGAAAAGGAGATCTTCAAGAAGGAACTGCTGAAGAGGATAGGATGATGAGAGAGAAGAAGGTGAAGATGAAGAAGAAGAAAGGAGAGGAAAAGGGAGGTGGTATGATGTATCTATCACTGGAGGGAATGAAGAGTCATGGGGGGATTCTTTGTAGCTGTCTAGTATGTCGAGGAGATTTAAGAAGAGTGTCTGTCTTTCATCCTTGATAGACAACAGAAAGAGCTCGGAGACACTCCTGTCTCTCCTGTTAGTCTAGAGAGACAAACCCGCAGCAATGAACTACATTCGTGACACGCACCGGGCCACTTCTCTGTCTCTCCATATGTTCTTTTTCTCTACGTTTCTTTCTTTCTATATCTCTTGATTGCATATATACCTGGATTCTATACATATGTACCATTGTATATGTATGGAACTTTGTACGTATACATAATGTCATATATATGTATATATATACAGTGTGTTCACGTATAGTATGTATATCTGTAGATATAGGTTGTCTCTATACTATATGGATGTATATATATATATATATATATAAGTGTATGTGTCTATATATATAAGTGTATGTGTCTATATTAGGGGGGGGAGTGTTTGTTTGATTGCATGCGAGCGCCTGCTCCTCTTGGCGTTCTGATGCTTCTGCGTCTATAAGCCGTAGGCGTAGCGAAAGAAACCTCTCTTTCTTCTTTTTCTTCTTTCTCTTCTTCTTTTCTTTCTTTATTTCTTGTCTCCCTTTTTGTTTCTAATTGTCTGCGATCGAGCTAGCTCAGTTTTGCGTTTTGTCTTTCTCTTTTGTAAAGCATCGGGGGATGTGGAGATTCAGACGGACAAGAATCTGCCGGGAGATCGACCTCTCTCCTAACAACCCAGACATTCTCCACTCTCTGGAATGAATGATAAAGCTCGAAAGTGAAGGCAAGAAGAATGAAAGAAAGAAAGAAAGAGTGAGAAAGAATCCCCTGATAAGATGACAGGTATCTCCGTTGTCCTCCTATAAAGTGAAGAAAGAAAGCTCCCCCTTCTCTTTGAGGTGTATGTACAGCCAGGATGAAAGAATGAATGAAGCTTTCCTAATCATGCGGTAGGGGCTACGATCTACTAGGAGTTCCTTATGTAGTCGGTTGAACTTAAGAGATGTTTCTTTCCTATTCTTCCTTTCTCTGTAGTAAACTGGAACAGTAAATGAGAGAAGAGATCTAGATTCATCCTTATGTTTACATTCGAAAGAGGAGGGAAGGAATGAGGGGCTTCTTTCGAGAAACAAGATCGACTTCCCCTACTGATCCATCTCTTCGGCCCCTTATTACCACGTTGCTAGCCCGTTAAAGAAAAGGAAGAATGCCGCTTAAAATGCTTAAGGAAAGACAGATAGACGTAGAAGGGCAGAAAGAGAGAAGCAGAGGAGGAGAATCCCCTTTCTAGATTTCTACAGAAAGAAGGTGAAAGAAAAGCGCTTCGATAAGATCATCCTGTCTAGTCTATGTGTCTCAACGTGACTAGGCAGGTAACGAGAAATCTTAGCAAAGCAAGAATTCCCCTTTCTCGCTTCTTGTGTAGATTCTTTCGAGTGTACAGGCAGGCAGTCAGATTCCTCGAGGCAGCAAGTTCGCCTGCCTAGGAGGTCATCAACCAGCCCTATGTGTTGAAGAAAGGAAGGAAACTGGGGGAATAGAAGAGAAGACTCGCAGGGACTAGGGAAGTTGCACGGGGAGGTAGGGGAGGGGGGGGTAGACGGGAAGTAGGAGCTTCGGTGTGTTGAGAGTCTTTCCTAGTTTGAAAGAAGGAAATAAAAAGAGGAGATTGTTCTTCTTCCTCTATCAAAAAGTCTTACAGACCCACATGCGTATATGTACATATGTGTAGACACGTATATCTATATATATACTTGTATAAATATATATACTTAGATGCATGAATATACCTACAGGTGAGAGACGGCTTTGTGTACAGTGTGGTTAAAGCCTTTTTTTGCATGCATACAAGTATATAGGAAAGAGAGGGAGAGAGAGATAGATGAATAGATTCCATGTGGATTCCGCGAATATGAATCTACGAATGTCTTCGTCGATCCACTTCTCGGTCTGAAGGAGGAAATGTCCTTAAACACTTCTTCTCTTCTTCTTTTCCTTCTTCCTCTAGAAGATGAGGAGATAGAAAGATACTCGACAGGGAGCGAGAATCTAGTATGTATGAATGGCCTTCTTGCATCCGTGCGAATCTCCAAGATAAGGAACGAAAAGAAAGAGATTTGTTCCACGGATTTCCCTCTCCTAGAGAGTCTCTTCAGAAGAAAAGTAGCCTTTTCCCCTCCTCTGACTAGAGAGAGAATTCTTGAAGTCGCTGTCTTGACAGATCCAGAAAGAGGTATTCCTCTCCATACTCCAGATTTCCACCTTAGCCAAAGAACTGGATAAAATTTATCTTTTCTCCATTGTCAGTGCATCTATCTACCTTTATCTATCTATCCACGTACCTGTATACACCTATCTATCTGTAGCTCTCTATGTATCTTCATACATCTATCTTTATCTATCTAT
>NW_027155639.1:17664-17921 GCF_002600585.1 Cystoisospora suis | reverse complement strand
ATATATATCTATATATATGTACAGGCATACGCACATGGATGGATGAACAAAGAGATGTGGACGCCAGATGTGGAAAAGGAAGTATGGAAGAGAGTAGGAGAAGAAGTGCAGCAAAAGAACAAGTAGCACGCGAGGAAGACTGTCTCCTATCAACGTCGGTGACACCACGGACTTCATGCCCATTGCATGATACACATATGTCTGTGTCTATATGTATGCATGTATCTATCCACATGTCTATCCATATGTCTATCTAT
>NW_027155639.1:17056-17405 GCF_002600585.1 Cystoisospora suis | reverse complement strand
ACATACATACATATACATATCCACTTTGTCATATACATACAGATGTAGAGACATACATACAAAGATGTGCACTGAACACAGAGAAGCAATCTCCATAGATTCAGCGACTATCGCATACACTCAAATATACGTCTAGACTCATGTATACCCCCGCATCCATGAATATGAGTGACCTCTGCATGCAGTTTTCATTCAAATCTTAGACGTTCTTCTGAAAGCTAGATCACCACGAAACAGCAAAGAAGAGAGAGGGAGGAAGAATCACTTCACTTTCTGACTATCTCCTTTATGAAAAGAAAGAAGATGCTCTACGTGTCCTTCGCTAAAGAGGAACTTCTCCGGTTCTCCT
>NW_027155639.1:16474-16681 GCF_002600585.1 Cystoisospora suis | reverse complement strand
TTCTTTCTTTCTTTCTTCCTTCACTCACCCAATGAAGATGCCTCTAGAAGAGCAAAGAGAGAGAGCAAAGCTTTTTGCGCATTCCTCCATAGATATTTCGATGATCCCTCGCGCGGATCTACCTAACTAGACCCAGTGCCAGAATACATCTGGATACAGACAGGCTAAGCACGTTGAAAGTGTAGAAAGGCAAAAAGAAAAAGAAAG
>NW_027155639.1:16116-16350 GCF_002600585.1 Cystoisospora suis | reverse complement strand
TTCTTCTCCTTCTCTTCTCTCTCTTTTTCGTCTTTCTCTTCTAAGTCGCTTACAGAGAAAAGAGAAGAATGTACAGCATCTGCCGTATCTTCCGAAGAAGATGAAGAAAGGAGTAGCAACCTTTTCGAGAACAAGCACACACACCAAGGAAAGAGAAGAGAGATAATTACGCAGAAGACGGACAAGAAGTGAAGGAGACAGCAAACAGCTCGGAAAAGAAGGAGAAAGTCTGGA
>NW_027155639.1:325-16048 GCF_002600585.1 Cystoisospora suis | reverse complement strand
ATATACACCCCAGAGCTTTTCCATTCGTCTCTCTTATTCTTCTCAGCTGCGAGTCTTCACTCTCGTGTTTTGATCTTATATAGATGCACTATACAACTTCGTTTTTCTCTCTCTCTCTCTCCTATCACGCTGGTGGTCTGCATACACCAGATATAGATCCAAAACATACATGCACATATATACATAT
The DNA here is from genome assembly GCF_002600585.1 of Cystoisospora suis. NCBI lineage: Eukaryota > Apicomplexa > Conoidasida > Eucoccidiorida > Sarcocystidae > Cystoisospora > Cystoisospora suis. The sequence continues at coordinate 15,861 of NW_027155639.1, read as the reverse complement.
ATACATATATATGTTATATATCTGAAACATACCAGCGCGTATGTATGTCTTCTTGATAGACTGTAGAGAGTCATAGACACCTTTAAAGAAAGTCTGAGAAAAAATCCCTATCACCTGCGTGAGAGAAGATAAACTTAACCTAGCTAGCTCTTCCACTTATCTGTCTCCTCCCTCTCATCCTCTCCCGTCCTTTCTGTCGTGGCAAGCACCCTGGAATGTCTCCTCTTATACAGACACCCCAGCGCCCCGACGAGACACACACAGTCGTAAGTAACAAGGAATGCATCTAGAACGTATCCAGATATACGGGCTAGAGATAGAGAAGTGAGAGGGTACCTCAATAAGAAGTAGAAGAAACGCTTGAATTCTCTTCGTAGCCAAGCCTCCTCGGTAAAATGCACACCCTGTCCACATCACATAAAAGAGAAGCCACAGACATACCTATAGACTTACACACATCCTCCATCCAGTAGATATCAACTATAGACACACACACAGATACATCTATATGTACATGCTACACACAAAGACTCCCATCTATCTATCTATCTATCTTTAATCTATCTATCTTTAATCTATCTATCTTTAATCTATCTTTAATCTATCTATCTATCTTATCCAAGTAAGAACGGACATAGGTTGTTCGTCTGTCTAGACATACACTGAAAAGAGAATGAAGTCCACTTTAGCTTCTTATACTTATCAGGGAACTTGACTGTTAGGCTCTCTCTCTCTCTCTCTCTTTTTCCAAAGAAAAGGACAGAAGGAGAGAGACCATACAAACTCGCTGAAGGACTGGAAGTGAACTGCGCTCATGAAGACATGCCGATAAGAAAAGGAAGATTTGAACTCTTTCATAACTCCCACGGAACAGGTAGATGCAGGGGAGTCTTATCATGACCCGTTCATCGCCTTCACACACAGACAGACACAGACAGTCTCTCTCTCTCTCTCTCTTGCGGGGATGGATCGAAAGGCCGACGGCAAATCAACCGAAACTTTTCGACACGAAAGCTAGCTCAAGGAGGAGGAGGAGAAGGAGGAGTGGGGCTGTGCAGCTAGTGTTAGGTCGATTGCTATACCCACAATGTTAGAATCGAGAGAATGGGAGATAGCTCTCTGATCATACCTCTGTATATAGACAGACAGATGATAGATACATGTACACGTCCAGAGATGTATATGTGGAGGTCTTAACACGCATATTATTTGATGGAGATCTCTACATGTATAGACAGCGTATCGTATATTCATAGGTACGTATATATAGATGTATATGTGATATCTATGACTGTGAGGTGACGTCCACTTCATCTAAGGGTAAGTTATGTCGTAGTTGAAAGGACAGTTAAGGTATGAAGAGGAAACAAATGAGAATCTTGGTCCCTTGAGAACTTCTGCTTTCTTCTCTCTTTCTTCTCCTTCACTCTGTTTCGCTCGAACTTACATGAGATAAAGTTGGGTAGAGGTTGGGTCCAGTAGTGGTAAAAGAAAGAAGAGAAACTTCGCCACTTATGATCTCCCGACGCTAGCACACACACAGGGCAAAATCATATCACACATACACAGCATGCAGATATATACGTGTATATATGCATATATACAGATGAGTATACACATATATATATATATATGTATGAAGAGAGAGAGGGTTGAGAGAGGTACGGATGTACGGAAAGACGAGAAGAAGAAAACAGGAAAGAGTGAAGAAGCAAAGTCCATGAAAAAGACGAAAGATAGGGTCGCTAACTATTCTTCTTGAACACCCGTTCTCTAAGAAGATACAGGATAAAACATAGGCCAGTGTCTCAGTCGACTATCTATCTATCTAGCTATCTATCTGTCTTCATCTATCTATCTTTCTGTCTATCTATCTGTCTACAGAATATGTATAGGGGTATATATATCTATGTATATATATAGCCAGTGCGCATGTGTGTGACTGTGCAGATAGGAGAGGCAACTTGGAGAAAGAAGTTTGGGTGAGAAGCGTGATGAGGAAGAAGTCGATTTAAAGCATATAAACTCACAAAGAAATAGGAGCTATGCAGCTAGCTACTGGCGCTATATTCAGGGTGAGAGACCTCAGACTGAGAGGAGAAACGACGAGCGAGGGAGGGAGAGACCTTTGAATTAGATGGATAGACAGATATCTACATGCAAGTTTAGCTCTCTTCTCCCTTAGTACAAGCACAGCAGAAGACGACGAAAGAGAAGGAGATGGGAATAGAAATGAGAGGTTCTGAATAGAGAGATGTCCTATGAGAAGCGAGAGGACAAGGAAGTCTACGAAAAGATAAAAGCAAAAAGAGGAGGAGAGGGACAAGAGAAAGTCGTTTTCTTTTCTTCTCTTTGATCCGCTGAAGACTAGGCGGTGCGGAAAAGCAAAGAGATTCGTGACACACGAGACATCCCTAGACAGGTCAGGCAAGAAGAATCTTCTCTCACCTCCTGGAACGTACTTCCACTCGTCATACGAGATTCTCAACAAAGGCAACAGGTACGTCTTTCTTTCTTTCTTTCGGGATCACTACGAATTAACTTTTCTTTTTTCTTTCCTTTTCATCGAACAAGAAAGACTTGAAGGGAAAAGAAGACTTGCTTTAGTACCAACATAATAGCACTGGTCTATCATCTGCTACGCTGTCCCTTCTTTCTCAGTCCTACCTTGCCCTCTCTTGTTCTCCCTCCCCTGTCCCTCCCTGCTTTTCTCTCTCTCCTGCTATTCTTCTTCTTCTTCTCATCGTCACGACTGCCTCTTCTTCTTCTGGGGTTGTCTCCGGTCTTTTGTTGTGTGCTTACCTAGTTTGCAGATGCCTGAACAGAAGATAATCTTGAAGACCGACAACCGAAAGGAGAGGACAGCCAGACTCGATGCTAACGGAGTTAAAGAGGAAGAACATGGGGTGGCCCATATCGCTAGAAACCCACTCTCCAGCAATAAAACATCCCTATTAATGAGAAAGAAAGAAAGAAAGAAAAGAGAATGAAGAAGATCACAAGAAAAAACGACACAAGAGGCACGGGGAAAAGGCGAAGGAGAGGAGGCATGACAAGAGAATGATTGAGGTGTATGTACAGGAGAGATTTATGAATGGCAGAGAGAGAGAGAAGAGAATGGAAAGAATAGAAGAAGAAGAAGAACAACAAGTCAAGTCCGATCAATGATGAGCGGAGCTCATCCACAGTCGATGTCTCTAACTCTTAGGTCAAGTTAGATTTCTTCTTCTTTCTCTCCAGCTTTCTTTCAAAGGAGCTCCGATCTATCTAGACCTTTCCCCCACACCTGGCTCTGCTGTCTGTAGATACACCTCAAGATGACGCGAGAAGAGCAAAAAAGCAACTCGCTATATTGAGAGGCGACCTCTCTACGTCTTATAGACAAACATACTTGAAAGAGAATTTCTTGGAGAAGAAAACACGAGATGTACATACAGCGGACACAAGAAGACTGAAGGAGATCTCTTCTCATAGACTTTCGATTGCCTCGGCCTCTCTCTCTCTCTCTACATGTAAATTTCCTGCTACAATTCAAACATTTTCTTGACAGAAAGAAAGACTTCTCTTGCTAAAGACGACAGCCCCCTCAGCTAGAGAGGCAAAGAAGAACATCTTGCTTTCTTCTCCTTGTCTTGTCTTGACACTTCCTGAAAGGATCTCAGATTACCTCTCCTTTCTCTACTGACTGTTTGCTTTCGACCTCCATCAAACAGGCAGGCCTATCTGTCTAGATACATACAGACACCCGTACATATACAACGGTTCCTTCATCCACACTCCTTCTCTCTGTATATACATATATACACACCTACGTACATACGAGACGTATATAGCCATTCATAGACAGATAGCTATAGATAGATGAGTAGACTGCAGATAGACAGATAGACGGCTAGATGGATGGAGAGATAGACGAATAGATCGCTCAGAGTGGAGGAGTGAGAAGAAGAGGATAGCAAGACAGGGAAGAAGAGATCGAGAAGAAGCGAAGGTCTTACCACTGGAAAGAGAGGAAATCTCGGGCCATGTATCGAAATGAGAGATAGAGAACGTAAAGAGAGAAGAATGAAGCTGTCTCCCATACAAGACTTCCCCAGCTTATAGGAAAGAAGAGGAAAAGTGCAGCGTTGAAAACGGAGATGAAGACTCCCACATAGGCCAACTGACTCGGCTGGCGAAAGAAGAAGAATTACCACACACAGAGGAAGAGAAAGAAAGAGAAGGAAAGAAAGAAGGAATGAAAGAAAGAGAAAGAAAGAAAGATTAGAATGCCAAAAGAAGAAACGAAGAAGAAGATCCATCCTCGAGCTCTCACATGGAAAAGGAAGAATACACAGAGACAAAGAGAACAAAAGAAAAAGAGAGAGAGACAGAGAGAGAAAGAGCAGGAGGACGAGCAAGGAAGAGGGGGACAGGTATAAACAGACCACGTCGGTAGAGGTGTATATGAAGATCTAGAGAGAAGAACTGATGCACCTCGCTTCGAATCGATCAGATAGATATGGATAAATACGTGAAGAGATTGCTAAGAAGAATACATTTCCTTTTTGTACGGGAACGACGACACGGAGAGAAGCGAATGAATGAAGAGGAAGAGAGGAACGGCTTTTCCGCGCTCTAACATGACTTAGCACACAAGTCATTTGAGTGGCATCACTTTCCTCGGCTTATATTCGAGGAGAGCAGCAAAAGAACCGGAGAGAATGGAACCAACACAAGAAAAACGCAGAGAGAAAGAAGAGAACGAGAAGAAGAATATGCTCTCTTCCTCCTCCTTTCTAACTACCTAAACAAGACGAGAAAGTTACCGGAGAGAGAAAACAGATAGACATCTTTCTTTCTAGAGAGTCAAAGAAGAAAGACGGACCAGGGGAAGAGCGAAGAGGAAGAAAGGAGAGAAAGAGAAAGACAGAGAGAGAAGAGAAAAGAAGAGGAGGAGGAAGAAGAAGAACAGGAGAAGATAAACTACGAAGAGGAGATCTTACAAGGATAGCATGTTTATCTCTGCACGTGGAAGAAGCGACTTTATAGATTAGATTCATGAAGAGCCTTATATGAGGAGAGGCCGGCAATCTCGTTCTCTCTTCAAGAATATGCAAATACTCGTTCACTGGCAATAGGCCTACGTACGCCCCAATTAATCCATCCACCTGGAGAGAAAAGAAAGATAGAAAGATAGAAAGAAAGATGAACAGTGAAAGAAAGAAAACACTCATACATACAAAGCAATAGAAACGACCTCACAGCTGTCTATCTCTCTATGTATCTACCATAGATAGATATGTGTAGAGACGCCATACACACCTATACATCCCGACTACCCATATGTATAGTATATATATGTATATATATGTATAGAGAGAGATAACAAGATTGAGATGCCTGGCACCCTCGAATGGATTCTGTTGTCTAGACTTCCTGCAAGAAGTGTGTGGAGGTACCCTCCTTCCTTCCTTCTCGACTCAGAAAGAGGCTCCTACCTATTCACTCTGACACAGTTCTATACGCGTATACAGGCACCTGCTTGATACATACGCATACCTATAGATATATATACGCATGTGTATATACACTTGATACATAAGGACTCCACATGGGAGACGAACCAAGAGAGAGGAGATTTGTTTAGGAAGAAAAAAGAGACGTGAATGAATGAAAGAAAGAAAGCTCTTTTGGCTGAAGGGAGAACCTCTTTTTGTGAATGAGAAGGCAAACGCGGCACGCCTTTGTCTGAGAAATCCTCTACAGCATACAAAACTTCATATACCCCTAAAAATGTGCATATACCTTCTCCCTAATCCATATTCATACACACATACACACTCCTACATACATCCTCACACATGCATAGTCATATATATATATATATATATGTATATATATGCATACTCATACGTCCACGGATATTCATCGAGAGTTCTTTCAACACCTCGGTCCAAAGGGGCTGAAAGAACGAGCGCTGTTTTAATCGGGGTGACTTCTCCACTTCACAGCTAGCTACTCAGAAAGATCACTATCTTTAATCTATCTATCTATCTTCAATCTATCTATCTATCTTTAATCTATCTTCAATCTATCTTTGATCTATCTATCTGTCTTCAATCTATCTTTAATCTATCTCTCTATCCAAGATGATCGGCAGGGCGAGCTGAGTGTGGGGTGTCATAAACATGAAGACATACCTGCCAGGCAAGAGACAGAAATGCTATGAAATAGGTAAAGTCAATTCCGAGGAGAAGATAGCGTAGAACGCGTGTATGTGTATATGTGAAGAGATTGAGAGAAGCAGAGACGGTCAAGGCAGCTATCAAAAGATAAGAGAGAATTCGGAACGCTGACGGAGGGAGGAGGGTAAAGATCGATGAGGTGGACCGATACTCTTCGTAGGGAGAAGAAGGAGACGAAGCTCCTGAAAGAGAAGAGAAACCGGTCTGACGGGGTTCACTCGACGAGGAAGAAGATGAAGATGAAGAAGAAGAGGAAAGAACAGGGCGAGATGGACGACTAAGAGGAGAGGAAGAAGAAGAAGAGGAAGAAGAAGAGGCATATGCTTTAGAAGAAGACGAGGATGAGAATGAAGGGTCTTCATGAGAGGGTGTTTTGACAGGAGAACGTTGAATATGAGGGAGAGAAGAAGAAGAATCTGGATGAGAAGGAGTTTGTATAGAAGACGACCGTCTCGGCATGACTGAGGGTGAAGAAGCATGCGAAGATGAAGAAGGATTTGCGTGTGAAGAAGAAGAAGAGAAGGAAGATTGATAGACCTCCCTTGAAGAGGAGGAAGAAAGAGGGGTTGGGCTGTGACGTAACATGTTGGTAGACAAAGAGAGAGAGACGTGGAAAAAGGATAGAAAGAGGAGGGAAATGCAGGAAAAAGAAATGAAGAAGAGGAGGAGTAAAGAGAAGAAAGATGAAAGACAGAACAAAGAAAGAGAGCCGCTTACTCTCGAGACGAAGAAAAAGAGACAAGAGGAAAAGAGCTCACAGAGAGGGAAGAAACGGAGAGACAGAAGAGAAGCATGAAATGCCAAGTGTCAAAAGAGAAAGAAGAAAGGAGAAGATGAGAGAAGAAGGACGAAAGAAAGGAAGAGGAGAAAAGAGAAGAGAAAGAAGAAGAACGAATGTTCTGGAGAGAGAACAGATCAGGCGACGAAGTGTGTGAGAGGAGAAATGTCTTCTTAACCAGAAAAGAAGCGCGAAGATAGAAAGATCATCTGCGTAAAGAAAAAGAGAAGAGATTCACAGACGGAGAGAGAGACAAACCTAACTTCTTGGTGTCGCAGGAAAAGGAGAAGAAATTTGAGCTGTGGAAGTTAGATGAAAGAGGAGGAGAAAGAGACAAGACGTGCACAAGAGAGAAGAACAGAGGGAAAGAAGAAAAAAGGAACGAAGAGAAGAAAGAAGAAACTTAAGATCTCCTCGTGTCTGTTGTAGATGAAAGAGAGTGAATGACCCATCTGTTTCTCTCCTCTCCCTTTCGTGCTGGCCTCTCTTCGCTTTTTCTATCTCTCTACTCGATTTCAACTTAGCGAAAATTGCCAAGAAACTTCACTCGTGAGCGAAAGACCAGAATTGAAGAAAAAGAGAGAGAGAAGAAGAGAAGAAAGAAAGAGAAAGGGAAGAGAAGAAGGCGGCATCCATACTTGTACACACGCGTACACACGAAGAGACAGAGCGGCGTGAGAAAGATGGATTGGGAGAGAGGGAGAAGCAAAGAAAAGCTGATGGATGGTTGACTCGCTAAGCCTTTCTTAGTTGAAGATGATGAAAGAAGTTCTATTCAGAACCACTAAAGAGAGTGCTCTACATAAAGAAGCACCCCTTTTCTTGCTTTACCTCGTTTCACAGTAAGGTGTAAGGAACCCAGAGAGAAACAGAGCGAGAGCAGTGAAAAGGATGGAGGGAGAAGGAATGAGAAGGCAGCTGTTTTGGTCTGCTGTAGATGAGAATCTTTTTCGTCTTCTTCCTATGTTATTTCTCTATCTTTTACTTTCCATATTTCTTCATTCCGTCTTTTCCTCCCCTTCTAAGAGTCTTACTTCTTACACAAAGAACTTCTCGAAGAGACGAAAGAAGGCATGTAGAAGAAGAGAAAGACCACGCAACATGAAAGCCTTCAGCCATCTGACAGTTTCCTACTCAGTTTCAGATCGCATGAACTTGACTATCCCTCTTCTCTTCTACGCTGTTCACTTGATCCGTTGTATCCTCCACAGACATCTAAGAGCATGAAAGTGTGAGGAACTTAACTAGAAATAAGACACATAATCAGAGAGAAAGGAAGTAAAGGAGGCGAGCGAGGAGGAAGGAACGTGAGGGAAATTTTCGTATCTAGACAAGGAGGCCTTGTATTACTTTTAACACTTTGTTGTTTTCGTTCTTCTCGATCATAGCTGCTTTCCTTTTTATATATTGAGAAATGACAAGCTTCCCTCTTTGAGCGAGTGGGTTGACCTCAAGAGACGCTGACATACGAACTCTCTTCATTGTCTCTCAAGAAGATGGGACCTTCTCTTTCCACTCAATGTGAAGAAGTAAAAGAGGGAGAAAGAAAAGAGGAAAAGGGATCGACAAAAGGGAGTGAGAGGCAGGGACTCGGTTCTCTAAACAACTACCCCTCTGCGCCGAATACGTGCAATCGATCTCTGAATGAAAGAGATAGGTGACGTGAAGGCAGGTGTAGAAGAAGATACATGTGTATATAGGTATGTTCTTTGTCTTTTGAGAAGTGAAAGACACATTTAAAATATTCTTGACAAGTTTCCCCCTTCTGTTTCCTTTCCTGAGCAAATGAGAACGGGCTCTTCCGGGGCTCGAGAAAAGAGAAGACCTGACATCGTCTGTCTTATGACGTGCTCTCGGGTCTTGTGCCTTTTCTTGTATCAAGAAAATTAGATTCTCCTAGGAAAAGTTGTCTTCTGTCTTACGGAGGTTCCAATTCCGTCGATAATCACCCCCCAGACTAACCTCGCGTTCTTCAGTCGAGAAAAAAGATTTGATTTGTAGGTCACGGTGTATGTGGTAAGGCGGTTGGAAGGTGTCCCGGTTTAGGGATATCTACCCTGGCCCGACAAATCTGACCCCCTTGGAACACCACGCTGACTGGTATTATCGAGGATTTCCGGTGTACATATCCGAATGACATGATCCCGCTTGTGGGTGAACCTGCTCTGACCGATCAGTGTTGGACTTCGGGTGTATGTACACTTGATTGCATGCGATCTCGGGTGTATGTACACTTTTGTGCATGTGATCTGGGGTGTACGTACACTTCACTAAATGTGATCTCGGGTGTACGTACATCTGTGGCCATGTGATCTCGGGTGTATGTACACTTGTGGCCATGTGGTCTCGGGTGTATGTGCATACTTCATGAACTCGTTTTCGGCTGTGTGTACTCAGCGTTACGGTCTGGGATTTTGTGAGTATGCACACTGCCTGACGATGAGTTTACGCCCCAGTCGTGCGTACCGGTTCGCACTAGATATGAAGTGCGGGTCATAAGAGAAATTTCACTTGCTCCGTGAAGAAAAAATCCAAACAGTCACTAGATCTCTACGTCAGTCCTGACTGAAATGGAAAAAGCGAAGAGAAAAAAGAAGAGGCTCTCATTCTGATCAACGATGACGTACGTGTAGATACCTGATCTGCATACTACCATGATCTTTCTGACCTGATCGGTTTGCATCCTTCATTCTCAGCTCAGACAAGTTTCATCGTTCTTTGTTCGTCTCTCTCTGAGGTTCTCTTCTTCTTGCCCCATGTAGCGAGAAGACTGTCAGAAAGATAACTCACTGAGGAAGGAAAAAGTTAGACTGCCCTCCAACCACATTCAAACAACGCGGTGTATGTACACCTCGTCCGATAAAACAAAACTACACACACACACACACAAGGACCCAACTATTCTTCCAGCTTACTTTCTTTAGGATCCCTTAAATCCTTTTTTCACCTACATATCTATCTGTCTCTCTTCCCTGCTTTCTGTTCATCTCCTTCTTCCTTGATCTCCTTTTTTCTTTTTCCCTTTTACTACACGAAACATATAGACCCAAGTCGACAAAAGCGAGAAGAGAAAGCTTCTCGAAGCACTGTGCTCTCTCGGCATGCAGAGGTAATATAGGCAGTCATCTCGAGCAAGACTGACTCCTCTCATTAAAAATACGCATCGACAGAATCAAAAGCAGAAAGAAAGAAAGAAAAAATGAACGAAAGAAACAAAGAAAGAAAGAGGTGACGGAGAGATCATAGTCATTTTCTCCTCATTCAGTCTTCGTTCCTATGGTACAAGAATCTTCTTGACTCGCTGATATTTCCCCCTCTCTTCGTTTCTCTACTACATTTTGAGTTGTTCTCTCTCTCTTCTTTCGCACTTCTTCTTCTTCTTTACTTCTTGTGTGAAAAGAAAGACAGCTAGCTATCTGTTTACTCGAAAGGCTCTCATGCTGTTAGTCCACGACACAAGAAGGGAGAAAGGAGTAGAACAGATAGGTAGATAGGTAGAAGGCAGCATAAGAAAAAGACAGAAGTGACGGAGAGCAGGAGTGTGACGGAGAAGAAGAGAAGCGGTGGCTGCAGTAAAGAGGCGCGAAGATCATACACTACAAGGGGGGGACGTCAGAATCGATGAATACAGCTGCACACCAAGTGAAGAGGGGAGAAAAGATCTAACATGCTCTGTGCTTGTCTCCCCTCCTGTTGAGAAGAAGAAAGGCATTTCTATACAACCTTTACATGTATGTCTGAATGAAAGCATCTATTGTCTATTGTACACATACATACCTCACACACTTGATACCCACCATATATATATCTCTACATACACGCTCTTCTTCTTCTTTACGTACTGACTGTCTTTGTACACGTCAGGTGATAGATACACCCTCCTGCTCTTCTTTCTCTGTCTCTTGATGTTCTTCTCCTCAGTCTCGATCGGTAGGTATGAAATCTTTCTGATTCATCATCTTCTCTTCTTCTTTTTATGGAAATTACTCTTCTTCTCCATCGCTAGGGCTTCCCCCTCTTTACTTCGGACAAGGGAGAGAATGAAGATTTCTCTCTCGTTATCTCCCCGCTCTGAATGACCACAATGATAAGGGGCTTTCTCTTCTTAAGCCAATCCCCCCTCCCTTCGTCCTTCTCATCCTTGTCAAGATCGGCCTATTTTTAAAGAAGAAAAGGTATGAGAGGTTCTTTCTCTCAAGAATACACAAAGAGAGAAAGATCTTTCTCTGCAGAATCTCTTTTCTTCCTTTCTTCTTCTTCTTCCTTCTCTTTCTCTACGGACGGTACCCCGACTTGTTCCGTAGTGTTGTCGGTTGTCTCTTCTTTTTGTCTCTTCTTTCTGCGGGCGGGTCATTCACCTCATCGTTTCTCTCGCACGTTCTATTCTTCGTTGTCTGTCTCGTGTCTCTCTATTTGATAGCCTACTAACTCTCCTTACAGCCACCTGCCATCTACCTTACTACATACACAGACCGAAGAAACACGAAGGAGCACATACAAGTATCCGCATCAAGATAGATCTCTCTCTACCTATCTTGATACTCTATCTACAAGCATATTCAATCTACATACATATCTGTAAGGACATGTGTATCTTTACGTCATCTTTATGAAACACCTATGACTTCATAATGCTCCTCTGCTGCCTTTCTTTCTTTTCTTTCTCTTTCGGGCTGTCTTCTTATTGTATTTCATTCATCACTAGATCCGTCTTCTTCTTCTCCTTCTTCATGTAACGTAGGCATAGTAACGTTAAATCTTCCTCCTCTATGACCACCCGCACCGCCTCTTGATCCTTTTCCTCGCCGTTTCATATCATTCTCTTCTTCTTCTTCTTCATCTTCGTCTTCATCTTCTCCTACCTCTTCATCGTCCTCTTCATTCTTCTGGCTTGTCTTTATGCTCCTCGATCTTGTTCCTCCTGGGGATTCTACATCTTTCTTCTGGGTACAGAGGTCTCCTCTTTCATCCCGTCCCACATCCGTATCATTCTCTTCTTCTTCTTCTTCACGGTGTGTCGGCGGAGGTTGACGGCGGTGTGGATATCTCTGAGCTGCATGGCGAGCGTGCTTTGACGAAGAAGAAAAGATCAATTTCTTGTTCTCTTCTTCTTCTTCATAAGGAAGAGGAGCATAAGAAGAGCTTTTGTAGCGGGAATCTCTTTGATGGAGATGCTCCTTATATGGCGGTTTAAAGATATACTCTTCTTCTTCTTCCTCGTCTTCTTCAAAGTAATCCTCGTCGTCTTCATCCGAGTCTTCTTCTTCTTCTTCCTCTTCCTCCTCATAGGTTTCTTCAGCTTCCTCTTGTTTGTGTGTATCTTCAAGAGGAGGAGTGACTACAATTCTGCTTGGAGGGAAAGTCGTTGTTTCTCCAGGGTTCTTCTCATTCGTAGAGAAAGCAAGATAGCTGCTATTCACGCCAGAAGGAAGTTGGTGTGTTTGGAGAGGTCTCTCATCTTCTTCTTTTTCTTCCTTTCCTTCGCCTCTTGCCATTGTGAGATGGTCGTGAATTCTCATCTTATTCTCATCTTCTTTTCTTTTCTCATCCTTCGATTCTTGATGAGAAGGACTTCTGGATGCAGAAGAAGAAGAAAGAGAGAAGGCATTTGTATCTTGTTTAGCAGGAGAAAAAGAAGTTGTATGTTGGAGATCGGGTCCTTGCTCTTGTTCGCCCCCTCTTCCTCCTCCTGCTGATGCATTTTGAGGAAGATCATAGAATTCTTCAGGTGTATGTACACCTGAAGAACCTGTCTGTACCCCCCCCCCGGGAGAAACATAGGATGAATCGCTTACGATATAGGCTTGAGACGTCGATTGATGAGAGAGTAAAGCCTGACTCTCCGACTTCTTGTGGATAGTTTCATAATATGTCGAAGCTCTTCCTGTTTCTCGTAAATAGCGTGTATCTCTTTCTCCATCAGGACGAACGTCGTCCAGACGTGTATAGGAGATAACAGCTTCTTCTCTCAGAATATAATGTCCCTCCTCCTCTTCTTCTTCTTCTTCCTCTCCTTCTTCTTCTTCTTCTTCTCGATGGTTCTGTTGTGGAGATTGCATGGTGCTACTTCCCCTCTCCGAGCTCGACGTCTCCTGAGCTAATAAGAGAACAGAAGAAGAAGAAGAAGATGAGACAAAAGATCTCTCATTCTCTCTTTCATCATCATCATCTTCTTCTTCTATTTCCCCCCCATACATCTTCTGTTTCTTCTCCTTGCTATGGTTCCTATCACTATCGTCTCGGCCATCTTCTCTCCCTTCGCTTTCTTCTTCCTTTCTCTTGAAGTGCTCCGTGTTCTTCTTCTTCAGAGAGAAAGGATTATGATCTACGTGATCGTCGTCCTTCTCTTCTCTCTTCTTGGGTCTCTCTAAAGAAGGAAATGGAGAAGAAAAGACAGATCTCAGCCTCTCTCCACCACTCTCCTGATGGGACCTCCCATCCTGGTCTTCTTCATGTCTTTCATCTCTCTCTGATGACTTCCTTCTCTGCTCTTGGGACAGAGATTGTTCGTAGGCCTCCTTATCAGCAAGAGCGCTGCTTCTTCCACTTCTCTTATCTCCTTCTTCTCTTCTTCCTGGAAAGAAATCTCCCGAGGAGGAAGACGACGAAGAAGAGGTTTCTCTGGATGACGCTGCTGTCGGGAGAGAACTGCCGCTTGTTAACGTCCTAAGAGAAGAAGAAGAAGGCCGGGCAAGATGAGGAACAGAAGAAAAAGCGAGGTGATCGGAGGGATGAGAAGATTGACTCTGCGTCTCTGTAGAAGATGATAGAGGAAAAGGATTCAAGCTCCCTCCCATGAAAACACCCCTGTCTCCCTCTTCTCCTTGAAGTGAAGACGATAGGAAGGTTTCTTGTTGACCTTCTTCTTTCTCTTTTTCTTTCACATCGCCAGCCATCTTATTCTCTGGAAGTGTCTGTTGGGAAACACCTCTTTCTTCTTCTTGTTCCTCTGTTTCATCTTGAGATTTCTCGAGACCGCCTTTCTTCCTCTTATTCTTCTGCTGCCTCTTCTCTCCCTCCCCCGATGCTTCGCCCTTTTTCATCCCCTCCCCACTTGAGACACTCGCCGCGCTTCCTCCTCTCTCTCTCTCTCCTGATCCTCTCAGATTTTGTCGCACGAAGCTTATCATAGAAGACCCGAAGTGACCTAGCGCTCTTAAAGGAGAAGAAGAAGAGGCAGCAGCAGTGGTCGTTTTAGTAGTCGCTGAGGACGGAGGGGGGGGACAGCTCCCTGTTCGTTTCGAGAGGAGAGGGCCGTATGGATGTTTCTCTTCTTCTTTCTTTCTTCTTTGATTGCCTAGGGCCTTCTCTTCTTCTTCAGTGCGGATCGGCGAGGAAGAGAGATCTCTAAGAGAAGAAGAAGAAAGGATCACATGAACAGACCCAGCCTTCCCCTTGTTCACACGATCCAGGAACATATTCATCTCTCTCTCTCTTTCTCCTCTCTCGTCCACACCTTCTTTTGTCAGCTCCTGATGACTTCGATGAGTCTTCTTCTTCTTCTCTTCTTCTTCTTCCTCTTCCTCTCTTATCAAGGATGATTGCGGGGTGGTCTGACTTCTCTTCTCCTCGATTTCTCTCTCGTTCTTCTCTTTCACGTGAGAAAGATCATTCAAATGTACAGCAAAGGAAGAAGATGAAGATGACGAAGGGGCCTCATTCTCGTAAGAGCTCTTTTCTTCTTTCGCGTCTTTCTTCTCCATCTTTTCTTCCTCTTCTCTCTTTTCGGTGATCTTCCCTTGCGCAGTTCGCGCAGCATCGAGGGCCTTGTCTCCCCTCTGTTTCTCTTGAGGTGGCGAAGAAGAAGAAGAAGAGGAGGAGGAGGCAAACTCATCATGAGCGGATTGCAGGAGATTCTCACAAGGCGACTGAAATCCCTCTGTTGTGGATGACAATCTTCTCTTTCTTTCCCCATGATTAAAGACGTCTTCTTCTCCTTCTTCTCCTTCTCCTTCTTCTTCTTCTTTCTCTTCTTGTTCTTCTTTATTTATCCCAGGAATGAACTGTTTGAGAGAAGATGAAGAAGAGGGGAAAGACGGGTGTCTGTCTTTATTCTCTTGTAGTTCATAGGGATGTTGAGAAGCAACGATCACTTCTTTCATCGTAGAGTCATCTTCATCTTCTTCCTCTCCACGATGACTTTGTATCCCTCTTCGATTGCTTTCTTTCTCTTCCTCGTCGTCGTCGTCCTCCTCCTCCTCCTCTCCTTGATCGTCTTTCTCCTTTTCTTGAAGGAGCAGACCTTTTGTGTCTTTACTCCTTCCTTCTTCCAGAGCTACGAAAGAAGTGTCTTCATCGTGGAGATTTCTTTCTCCTGGGGGTCGTTGAACAAGAAGAAGAGAGGGATTTCGAGAAGATGATCCATCAAGGAGTTCTTCTCCCCCTTCTTTCTCATGACTTTCTTCTTCTTCTTTTCCTACCACCCAGCGTCGAAGAGGTGTATCTACACTTGATATGAAGACGGTCGTTGAGGTGCACATCAAAGAGAAGAGAAAAGCATTGATAAAGAGAAGAAGAAGAGGTCTCTCATG
>NW_027155639.1:0-133 GCF_002600585.1 Cystoisospora suis | reverse complement strand
AGAACAAGGAAAAACTTTTCTTATCTTCGTCCATAAAGAGGTAGAGGAATCTTGATCCATATGGTCACCGGGGTGACTAGAGAGATGAAAGCATACATCCACACACTTACATCTCAACCTCGAACTATAGATA
>NW_027155638.1:0-1865 GCF_002600585.1 Cystoisospora suis | reverse complement strand
TCGACTGCCCCCGACCCACGCTCAACTGTTTGCGCTGCTCACCGCTGGCGGCGTGGCTTGTCGGGCTGGCCCATTGCCGCCATGACCCGACGCCGCTGGAAAGTTCCCCGCTGGTTCGGTCGGTGGTCATTTTGCCTCTTAGCTTTCTTCGATTTCCACGTTTCGGATACCTCTAAATGCAGTGTAGCGCCTTTCGCGCTTTGATCCAGCTTTCGTCGCTGAGGATTTCCCCGCATTCGGCGTGTCTGTTTCCTCGTCGCTATGCGTGCCGAGCGCGACGCTCGTGTGCAGGTACGTTGCCTCCCTGTACTTTCACAAAATTCTTTTGCGTGGATGTAGGGTTGTTCTTCTTCCGCTCTCTTCCTAGTAGAGCGGTTCCCTTCCTCTTCTTCTTCCTTGAGGCACGTTTTCGTAGGGTGCCTCTCGCTGGATTGATCTTCAACTTCCGTGTTGGCGCCCCGAGCGCCTGCGATCCTTTCCCGGTTGAGTCGGGACTGGATCCTCTCTTAGCATCTAATTGTTGGATTTCCCCCAGGACTCCCCATGGAGCGCCCTCAGCGGCTGCTGAATGCAATCTGTTATTTGTCGCACACCCTGTGCGTCCAAGTTTTGATGTTTGGGTTGCCGTGCGGCGGCTTGCGCGGTTTGCTTTCCATGCACCCGCGTACCGCCGTCGTGGTTTCCCCCACTTCCTCCTTATGCTTCTCGTTTAAGCTGGCGCCCTTACCCGCTTAGTTGTACATTTCTGTTTAGCTGACAGTGTTTTCTGTTTACTGCTTGCCTTAGATGCCTTGTCGTGTTTTTTTCCCTCTTGCTGGGTCGTCGAGTTCCGTCCTTCGGAACTCGCACCCTTTCCCAGCGTGTCCTTTCTTCCTCTACTTTCTCTCGATTCCTTCTTTTCCAATTCGCCTTTAGTTAGCGGCCCCGAGAGTACGTTGCTGTCCGTTAGTAACTCGTTTCCTTGTGGTACTTTCGCCTTAAGTTCGACTGTAGTCATCTCCTGACTCCCCCGAGTCTCTTCCCCGGCTTCTTGCTCACAGTCTTGTCGCTTGCTTGTGCTGCTTCTTTCCTTCTAGGAGGAACTGGAGTCGAAGGTCCCTTGGCTGCGCGTTGTGCGCTTTAGGCGCACCTTATTGAGTCAATTTTTTTGCTTATCGAGCCGGGCATCCTCCGGAGCACCCACCGCCAATACCAGGACTTCACCCTCCATGATTCCCGCCTTTCACATGCGTACGTCCTGAGTACCGCCTGTGTCTTTTCACCCTTTTGATGCTTCGCACCTTCCCTCACGCGTCGTGTTGATCCTTTACCGTGTTTTCCCTTTCTTACGCAGCTTAGTGCGGCTCACAAATTTTCTTTTCTCTTTCGTTGTGCTGCTTTGTTTTCAACCTTGCGATTGTTTTGCGGAAACGTTCTCCGGGTCGTTCCGATCGCCCCCTTTCCCGTAAGTCCTTTCTTGTTCCCTGGAAATCTTGCCGTCTTGTGTACGTCGCCCTTGCTAATTTCCTCTTCCTCCGCGTGCGACTGCGTTGCGTTGCAGGACGTGCCTGCAACGCAGCCATTCAGGATATTCCCAGCTATAAAAGCAGTCTCACCTTTAGGGCCTTTAAGCCCAATCCTCAAGTCTTTCCATTCTTGCGCCACAGTTTGCGATATAAGGACTCAAGTTTCCCCCGACCATGCTGTCAGATCTGGCTAGAGAAGGCCGGGTCGGCCTGGTTCCAGGAGGTTTGGCTCTGCGATTCGACTGTTCTCTCTTTTTCCATGCGTGGGCGTCTGACCCGCGTCCTTGCCCCTACGGTGTCAGGATTTTACAATCCTGCCCTGATCGTCATCAAATATTGCCCTATTTTTAAGACTGACGA
>NW_027155637.1:13642-14081 GCF_002600585.1 Cystoisospora suis | reverse complement strand
CAGAGCAGAAGCTCATGGAAAAGTATGAGGGAGATAAACGACAAAAAAGTGTCACAAGTGCGGACGCCGGGGCGGCAGGCACGAATATGAACGAGCCAGAAGTTGACCAAAAGTGCGGACGCCGGGGCGGCAGGCACCTATGTCCAGAATTGATGAACAAGCCAAGAGCTCCTAAAAGAGGCGCTCGCTCGCGAGGCGAGGGGCTGAGGACGGCAACAACGGACGTTGCCAGCAGTGAGCCGGGGAAGAATAATGGAAACCGCGCCTCAGCAAGCTGGGAGAACTGTGGTCATGCACAGGCGTGTAGTGGTGTGGCAAGCGTGGATCGGTGAAACTGTGACCAGACAGGGTGGTGAGCATGCAGGGGAAGAACACGTGTGATGACCGGGACTGTCACGGGAGTGCCGTGGGAAAGACAGAACTTACCTTCCTATGGAAA
>NW_027155637.1:13252-13553 GCF_002600585.1 Cystoisospora suis | reverse complement strand
CTGGTATGCTGCGTCGGATAACAGGGTTAATCCGCTGGTCAGACATCGCAACGAACTGCAAGAAGGAAGTTGCGCTTTAAAGCTATTCAGATAAACAGCCCAGCCAAGAAGAACTCTCTACGGGCTATCAAACCATTCGGTGCTACCATGTGCAACGGCCGATACCAAAACTTTCGAAAGTTTAGTCTCTGTCTATTTCGCATCGATGACTCAGCCGACAAGCCTCTGAAGAGACGTACCGCAACCATAGAGGGGCGGTCCACTACAACACGGCACGCCACCGATCACCACGCAGCACGAC
>NW_027155637.1:10811-13231 GCF_002600585.1 Cystoisospora suis | reverse complement strand
TTACATGTAGGAAAGAGACCTGAAGACAAATAGTGATTGCGGGTGGCCTCGTCCATCAGCTGCTCACAAATACACGCGAGCCCGAAAAAGCCGTTGTGCTCAACGTGCTTTTCCGACAGCGTACTTGGCATATCTCTTGCTAGTGACAGAGTATTGGCATATGCGATTTGCTGGACGCCATCCCGGGGTCATTTTCTTCTGGTCGCTTTTCTACGTGACGCCACTCAATTTTTGTCTCAAGCAACATGGCGCCAGCATGTACTCCAGCCATTCGCAAGTGTCAATTGTGCAAGATCAACGTTTTTTTCGAGAATATCGCAGCTCCACTGGGCACCTGCCGCAGGCGGTTGTCCACCTGGAGGTCTTGGAAATGAACGTTCCTTCGGCCTTCCCTGCTGTACGGCTCATATCCGCGATTACGTGTCTGCCGGTTTGGAGGCATCTTCCAAAGCTGCACACGGCGCAGGATGGGGTGCAGGAGTGTTCACAGGACTTCGAGCTTCTTACACGGTTCACGATGTGTTCATACGGTTACAGAAAGGTCATTTTTCAAAAAAAAAAACCTTGTCTCTTCTGGAACAGTCCCTGTGAGTTTCTTGATCAATGCCCACCTTGGTGTGAGTGGAGTGCTCATGTTACTCTGCCAGAATGATTGTCCCTCCCAACCTCACAGCCACCCAAACTTGAGGAGGAACTCCCTATGGAGATACTGCACAGCTGCCTGCCTACCGCGCGTTCACCACAACGCGGAAACTGCCTCGCAACTCGAGAAAAACGGTGACACTCCATGCCTGGAATTCCGCAGAGTTGGCCGACAGCAAAATCGCAAGAGGATTAAGTCGAAGAGGGGGATAGCACAAGAAAGCAACGCCTTGTTAATTGCGCCCGAGAAAGGGCGTTGACAAACAGTACACGTGCGCCCAGCGGACGCTATCCTTTATCACTTGATGTCTGTTTGGAGTTCGTGCGTAGGTGATGCGGAAAGATATCCGCACGAGGTTCGCAAGTATGCAGCACTCAAAATGTCGGAGTGGCTAGCGTACGAGTGCCGTCCCGGCAAGCTACGAGAACTTCAGCGCACATGCGGAAGGAGTGCGGGTAAGCCATGTTTTGAGTAACCCTCTACGCAAGCTAAGTGCGGACTAGCCTCCCTCTCCGAGACGCAACGCGGTGCGCGCATTCTGCATATTTTTGTACATGGTCCGCGGTGAGGCCGCCTTGGGATCCAGATCCGGTCGGCACTCGTTGCAGAAGTCCGACAGCACAGAAACACAACCGTCGCCCGTGGAGAGAGTTCGGCAGAAACGGCCATGACCGCGCGGTTTCACATGGACGACGCGTAGTACCGAAACACAGTCCATACAGTTCCGCTACGTAAACAGTCTAATTAGACACACGTGACGCGACGGAGATCGTCAACGGATGTCTGTTCTGAAGCGCACCGACAGAACATACAAAGGGTTCAAGGAAACAGCCCAAGAGCACTTTTTGCTTACTATGTTTCCTTCACTTCAGGTGGGATGCATGACACAACCGTATGCACGGAATCGTCTGTTAGTTACTTTTCGATGACGCTGGTATTATATGTAGTTTGCAGTAGAAACACAGGAGAAAAGTGGGCGGTCACGTGTACACACCTGATCAGGAATACTACGACTATTGTAAGACAGGTTTGACAGCTAATACCGTGCAACCAGGAGTATCACAGACGCACAGTCTCCAAATACCAGACAGAAGCGGCAGGAGTGTTGTCCCTGTCCATGTAGCGCCTGCTAGACACAAAGTTATGAGAGTCTTTTCAACGCTAGCCGCGAAGAGTGAGTAGCCTCAGCCCGTGGATGCTGATCGGTATGCGAGGACACACAAGGGTCGCACCACCGTCAACGACGCGGACCGAATCTGCCTGTCTTGGTAACTCTCCTGAAAAAACCCCTGCAGCAGCGTCTTAGGGCAAAGCCGCAGCCTTCGCGCAAGAACGTTAGACACTTTTGTCTGTAGCTAGCCTGCCGGTCAGGGAATTGCTCTATCGCCGTGTCGTGGACACAGGGGCGAAGTAGGAGACGCGTTCCCGAGCGCACACAAACACTCACCCCAAATGTGGATTACAAGGCCAGCGAACGACACGCCCCTGAAGTCGATATATGATGGTACATGCATATAATGTGGAAAAGAGCAAAATGGAATAGGCACGCCGAGGCTGCTGCCCGTGTTCGAACGAACGAAGACGCAGCTGAGTGATTGTCACATCCAGAGTCCGGACACTGGAGAGAGGAATATGTATACACAAGTGAAACTTTTAAATGGCCGGCATCATCTATTTACGAATAAAGTAAATATAGTATTACTAACTGAAGCGCGACATGCAAATTATCACGCCGATCGCCGCACACAGAAGGCCCACCAGCAACGAAAAAAAAAAA
>NW_027155637.1:0-10782 GCF_002600585.1 Cystoisospora suis | reverse complement strand
TTTCTTTTCTCAAGTACGAGATCCGGACTCGACCTCTGGATCAGTAGAACAAAGCATGGCCTGCCCTTTCCTCTAAACACTCCAGTTCTCGTTCTCACGGGCCCCGAAACAAAGACGGATTCTGAGAGCGCTTTTCAAGCATAGTGGTTGGTACACGGCCTGCAAATTCTAACTGACCATGGGCACCTCGCAACTTTGGCCGGATGTAAAAGGGCAGCTGCTGCCTCTTCTTTGATGCTGCCGCCGTGGAAGCCCATTCATTCAACTTCTTTTTCAGTTCTGGATCAGCTGTCAACTGGACCCCTGACACCGGAAGAAAAAACTTGCTACCATCATTGTCGATCGCAGCGGCAACAGCAGCAGCTTTGCTTGTCATCATCGTCCTACCTAGCTTCGCACGACATACGATGACTGCGTGGCAGTGCAAAGCCGCCAAGCGACGGACAGACGGCCCCCCCAGCCCCGTCCACTCCGTCCTGCTGGCAAAGGAATCGAAAATTTCACGGCACCCACGTAAGCGACAGGTGTACAATCAATCGATGGAGTCGCAGCAGCAGCACTACGTCGTTACGCCTAAGCAAAGGGAGGCCGACGATCATTTGGAGGGCTCAAGAGTACCTCTTCTTTCTTCTCCGGAAAAAAAATACTGGTCAAGCAACGAGGCACTGTCATACAAAAATTGAGGTACACAGAGCCTCAACACCCGCACAAGGTGAAGCGCACTCCTTTCCTTTTCGGAAACAGGTGCCCAGCCCTGATGCTACTACTACTAGATTTCAGAATGAATACCAGCAGACGACTTTTGGAGGACGCATCCGCAAACAGCTCAAATGCACACACATACATAATAAATTCACACTGACTCATGGATGAAGTCCTGATCCACAGCAGGAACGCCGTGCTAGTGGTCTTGTTGACACTTATGCTACGATAAAAAAACTGCACGCGTGAGAAACTAGGCTGTTCTTCGGGGTGATGATAGACAGCGGCGCCCTGCGCGCCATCACTTCTTATTATTCTTGGGGTGTTCCACCCGGCAGTTTTCAGTTTGAAGTTTAGCTAGGCGATTGCGAAGAGCGGGCGTGGACTTTGCCTGTGGAAGGGCGATGAACTATTACTACTAAACGAAGGACAGCGAACAGCCTCTTATACTGCACCGAAGTTCAATGAAGACACTTAACCACAGGCGAAGACAGGAGCGAGTGAAGAACGGCGTGGTAGTCGTCTATGATATGATGCAATGGTGAGTGAAAGACATGAATCCTTCTCAGTATTCCTGGTGTTCGCGTGTGAGCACAGCACAACACCTTTGCCGTAAAAGCTAGCATTCACCTCACTACAGCGGAACAAGACGATGCAGATGCCTGTCCTCACGACGCTCGCACCCTCGCAATGGCTCCTCATATGGGGACTCTTTGCCCCGTACGTGGAGATGCGTCTTCATACATACCCCGTAAAACCTGCCTGGCGCGCTTCCGCCTCCCCCCCCTTTCCCCACTGATCTCTTCTCCTAACGGATGAGGGGAAGGACTGAGCCAGAGCAGCAGCAACCATGTTCTAAAAAAGACCACAAATGTGTTCTCTCTTCCATTTGTCGAGCATAACCCGTCTATGACCGGAAAACAGAGGGAGGCAGCAGTTAAACGCCCCCCCGGCGTCCCTCCTGCGATACAGGCTACTACTACGATGCTCATAATAAAAGCTTCCGCCTAGGAGTTTAGCCGCGCGAAAGCGGAAAATGTCGAGTAGCAAATATACCCTCACACGGTCCGAAAAATGCATGTAAAGAGAAGCAAATGGATCACGTTCTTTTCTCGTGGAGTCAGGTAAACCGGTCATTGTACAGAGAATAATAAGAACGTACTAAATGGTCTACTACTACTATCATCATCGACTACTAGTATCGTACTACTGACGTCCGAGACAATGAGGCCGTTGCTTGTTGACAGTAAAACGTCGCAGCACTCTTCTTTTACATTCACCCGTCATTAGGTGGGGGCTGTCGCAAGGAAACAAGAATAGATCGACTGTTTCTATCACTCTCTGGCTTGAGAACCCGACATGTATATATATGTATACATATACATAACCAGAGACGGAGCTACCTTGCCAGTGAGGAGCAGAAAGTCCGAGAAGCGACACCGTCTCCGGAAGCAGTGCCACAACAACGGCGGCCCCTCAGCCGGCGCTCGCAAAAATGTGGTCGTTGATGCACTCCGATGACAAACAAAAAACTTGGGGAAATGGAGCGCTGCGACAACCCTGCAAGAGGCTCAGCTACTGGGGACGGACTCGTCTAGTCACCGCCAAGAAGGGAGTCGGTCCAGCCCATGATGCACGAAACTGAAAGCGCATGTGCATCAGTAAAAGCGCGTTTCTTTCCCCCCCCTCCCGTCGCGAGCTGGCCCTAGGACTAAAGGTGCGCACACACCCCTTCCGCCCACCCACCCGGACCTATTAGTCCGGAGCGAATCCCGCTGCTGTCTCTTCGTGGCGTTGCTGATCCTCTGGACGGGGGACAGCACCGAATGCTTCGCATACAGTTCGATTCCTGCGTGTTGTGGAGGTTCTCATCGACTGACTGGAGACAAAAAACTTAGGACTCCTCCTACTTCGCGAAAACCCTTCCTCCGAAAGGATGTAACACCACCTTCACGGCGGCCTTCTCGGGTTGGTGGGATTTTGAGGTGGTGAAGGTGCCGCGGCAGAGCCGTCGCGCTCCCTGCTCCATGGGGTTGAGGGAGCTGGGTGCCTTTGGTACTGCTGGACCACGTTCAACACTTCGCTGACCATCTCGGGAGTCAGCCTGATCCCACCGCTAGCAGAACTTCCTTCGCGTTGGTGCGTCGAGCAGTGCTCGCCGCTTCCGCTTCGAACGACAGCACCTGGTGCTGACGCAGAGCCGCTTCCGGCGGCTCCCCTGCCGTACAAGAAACCAGAGCTGGCTGCACGGTTGAGTGACCTGAAAGAGGTTGAACTACTTTCATACGGCAAATACTGCAGCTGTGAAAACCCTCCATGCTGTCTGATGTGAGGGAGCGCCGGCTGTCCCCCGGGCGCGTCCATTGCTCCACCTCGTACTGGCTGGCTAGCTCCGGGAAACGAAAGATATGGGAGTAACTGGACCGGGGAAGAGCCAGACACAGCTGAAGCACTGCTCGTCCCCCCCCCTGATGTATGAGCGCGGACAAACGACGGGCCTTCCTGGTTGTCTCCTGCCCCAATAACTCCTGCACCTAATCCATGAGAAGCCCCGAGATTCTCCAGAACAGATCTGCTGGTGGGCGTGGACACCTGGCTGAGGCACCTCAGCAACTCAGAGTCTGCGTAGTTTTTCATTTGGTGCATACCAGTATTCTCGACATCTCCCACTCCGCCGCCAGCGGCAGGAGAAAACCGAGACG
Source organism: Cystoisospora suis (assembly GCF_002600585.1). Lineage (NCBI taxonomy): Eukaryota > Apicomplexa > Conoidasida > Eucoccidiorida > Sarcocystidae > Cystoisospora > Cystoisospora suis. The sequence continues at coordinate 7,378 of NW_027155637.1, read as the reverse complement.
AGGGACTGGTCGAGGAGCTCGACGAAGGAGAGATACCAGACAAAGAGCCGAGGCACTGCTGCAGAGCAGCTAAGGCGGAGGCCCTGGCTGAGGGGGAGAGGTGGTCGATCTGAAGCAGTTGCTGAAGCCGAGCAGGATTTAGCCACTCCGCATGCGCCTCATCAGCTCTACCTCGTGACCCAGACAACCTTCGATCTTCCGCAATGAATTCCGCCGCCCCTCCACCCCCTCCTCCGACTTGCCGGTCGAATCCAGTTGGCCTTGCCTCCGTGGTCGCCCGTCCTCCCTTCGCAACGCCCGTCGCGGCCTGCGGAGATCCTCCCCCCGTGAGTAGATTCCGACACTGGAAATGCTGGCCACCACCTCGACGCCCCCAACCTACCGCTGCGCCGGCTCCGAACTCGTTCCCGCCTCGACTGCGCACGCTCCCACTGGCAGCGGGCGACAAAGCTGAGGGAGACACACTCTGTGACCCGGTATCAGAACCTAAGTGGACTGGAAGAGTTTGTTGTTGCTGCGGCTGAGCTCGGTGATACTGGTGACGTTGCCCACCAGCTGGCTGCTGCGCTTGGGCGGAGCCACTGCCCGCGTTTACGGCATTGCTCCGGGAGACCGGAGGCGGAGGAGCCGAGGTCCCCGAAGTTTTGCCTGGAGCACCAGCACCAGCTACAGTGGTTCCGGGAAGCCCCCCCCTGCCAGTGGGAGTGAACGGCTCGGGAGCACCAGTGGCACTTGATGGTCCCGTGGCTGAGTCCGTCGACGGACTACTTGTATTGCTGTCAATCCGGTCTAATGCCGTGACAATGTGCTTGCCTGTAGCACAGAAATCACAGCCCACTCCGAGCTACACTGTTTTGGTTTTCAACGACGCGCGGGGAAGGCAGTCTCGAGGGGAGACTGCACAGTGACCACCGGTGGCTATACAGAAAAGACGCCAGGGAGGCACCCCAACACAAGCGAAAGATCGGCTCGTCTCGGCGGGGCAGCTGCCATACTTACCGTAAGTGAACTTCTTTAGAACGTCGACCTGCTGCCGGAGAAGACTCAAAAGGGATGGCCGCAAATCACTGGGGGCCACGTCCATCATTCGCTGCACCACGTAGTTTCCGTACCGATCCAGCATCATTATCTTCAACGGCTGCCCGCTGCAAAATAAAGTGAGGGAGCAGAACGAATCACCGCCTTTCGGGGATAGTAGCAACAACCGGCTCGGCACGGACCTCCAGCCGCTCACTCAGATTCGCGTCTCCACGAGGCGCGGTCGCCAGAGACAACACCTGCAGTTTCTTAAGCCACCGATCGTGGGTCCAACAGAATCTCTGTGCGCGAGACGTCTTTTGGGATCGGCATGAAGAAAAAAAGCCTTTCAACACACACATGTCTTCCTTTGACATAAGCTGTCTCCCTTGGCCCCCCCGCGTCTGTACGCACGAACTTCGAGCGTTGCAACAAACGTCGCTCCCAGTTCTTGTTGAGCACCATGCTCCTTATTCGACAAAAGAGGGCCGGGCAAGACCGAGATTCCCTGACCGTGATCTCCCTCAGACGCTGAACTGCCACACCTTACCTTGACTCAGCCCCACCCAACGCCGCGCTGATGATATCTCGCCGCGCGATTCCCATGGCATCGAGAGTGAGCGCTCGTTCTACTACGTTGCTGCACGAACAATTGAGAGCACAAAAAGCGCCTCTACACCATGTCTTTGGCGACAGCGTTCTCTGACATGACAGGTAGCAGCTCTAGCCTCCGTCACTGAATTCCTACAACCCGGTGACGTGAGTAGCTGAAAAACGAGACAACCACGCGGACCTAGTGTCGCCGGCCAGAATGAAACACAGTGCAGGGTCCTCTGGTCTTTACAGGTCTTGTTTCACCCACCACGAGTACTTCTCCGTTGACAGGGGCACTATGCTCTCGCACATCAGCTTGATGATTTTCCTGCAACATTACGCACAGACGCAAGGAGCCACCACACACACGTATCTAGCACAACACAGGCGAAGCACAGACGAAGTTCGATGTGGCTGCACGTTGGGCTTGCGTCTTTACCCAGTCAACATACGGCCACGAAAGCACTGCACACCCCTAGCAGAGAAATTTACGGGAAACGGCGAAGGCTTCCCTTCGGTTCGAGTGAGCCAGCAAGGATCGAAAACCGGAATACAAAACTGAACCTGAAGTTGTGCGACATGCAACAGTGCCTCTACAGGACGTGGTCATCCTCATCGAAGGGGCTCCCCCCGCCAGCTCTTACAGTTTATCAGCTTCGCGTCCGAACTCAAGAATATGCTGAACAACGTAGTTTCCGAATTGATTCCGAATCAGCGTTCGCAGCTCCTGCATGACGGCGTCCACTAGTGGAGCCTGAACATAAGGCGGGAACAGCAAGACGTAACCCTGACACCATCCTCACTGTGGTATAGAACGCAGCTGACATGGGACAGGGACCTGTTCATCAAGCCCAGATTCCAGCATGAGAAGACGGCTTTCTGGACGCGGCAGAAGAAGAGACTCCGAGACCTGCTTCACGGCTGGCTTTTACGCGGGCAAGGTAACCGGGTCTCCTTTCAGTGCACGAGCCAACGCGGCGAGACCTGGATCCGTACACAAGTGTCTCTATGTGGCTGCACCTGGTAGCTATTGGATACAAGATACTCGACCACTTGATTACCGCCTGCGCCTCGGGACCTTGGACCGTGAGGGAGAGTGGACGAAAACCGCTCTTCTTTCCGTCACCCTGGCGAGGCACCACAGTTGAGCCCCCTACACTATTCTTGCCCTGCCGGCTGGTGGTAACGATACCTCGGGCCGACGAAGTGTACACACCCCGGACGCCTGTATATAAGTATGATAGCATACCCTTACTTCATCGGCACTATGCCAGCCAGGCACATCATGCCGTTGAGAACAGCAGCGGACACCTTATCCACTCACCACTTGAGCGACAGGGCACGCTTCGAGCAAGCGCTGAATTACGCGACAACCGTACGAGTGAACAGCCATTCGCGCCTCTTGCCCCTTAAAGGCATCAATGATGAACTGAACAGACGGAGGCGGCAGCTGCTCGGCACACTTCTGGATCACGTGGTTCCCTGAAGAGACATACAATCCCATCAGTAACGACCAGGCCTTCTGTAACACTGAGCAGAATAACAAAGATAGCTCCGCAGAATGCGATTTTACCACACGACCTTCGGTAATCACTATCACCCGCTGCCCTATGAAAAACCCGAGTCTCCTCTAGGCCCCGAGGACGTCGACACACCAAAGCTACAGCCTTTCCCTGGACTACGCCGTCCCAAATCCAGTGAGGGGTCTGTCATCGACCAGGATGCGGTCTCCCCTCCTCCCACACAAATGCCTTGCTTAGCGGGAGAGATGAGCCACCCCTCCCTACAATAGCCAGCGCGGTGGAGAGGTGCTAGTCATATGTCTGCGTCTGTGGAGGCTTGCTGTTGGCTGTGTAACCGTGTGAGCCGGGACAAACCGCGCTCCCTCGCTCATTCACGAATCGGCGTGTATTACCGTGCTGGTCTTCAACGCAGGCAATGACGTGATCTTCGAGTTCGGCGACAAGACGGAGCTGAGCAGGCAAAGGCAAGGACTCCAGCGCTCGTTGAATCACGCGGCAGCCGTACACCTCCAACGAAAAGCGAACGACATCCCCCGCGAGCTGCGCCGCTATCCACTCCTTCTCCTTGTCGCTGCCTGGGAGCAAACACCGACAAGTGAACTAGGAGAGAAGCGTCGTACGGACGGAAGGGCGGCTACCTTTCTGCACCCCGTAGCGAGCGCAAGCCATCCGTTCTGCAGAGAAGTTCTTCGGGATGTGCCAGCAACGGCGCCCCTCCTGGAAATGTCTCCCGTAATTAATTTCCCGCAATGCTGCTTGTTCTTCTCTATGGACCCAAGAACAGAGACACAAGAACGCCCGCGGGCCGAGATCCATGCGTACCATGAAGCAGGAATTTCTGAAGGACGTAAGACCCATTCGGATCCGCTGTGAGTTCGCGGACGTGGGGAAGCAGTTGAAGCAGCATTGCCATCCGGTCGTTAACAGAGCAGACTTCGAGTTGCTCTTGTAGGAAAGTCGAGGCGAAGGGGTCCTTGCAAAACTCGAGCTGCAACCAGGAGGCAACACCAGCACCGAAGTAGTCAAGCATCAAAGCCATCTTCATAGAGAGATCGTACAGTGTGCGTGCACCACTCTGCAAGCCGTGCCTCACTACCGCGATGTTATCATCCCCATCATGGCAACAGAAGACTCTGACTGGATATTTCCTCTTTGGCAGAAGGAAGAGCGGCTCTGATTCTTCACCGATGTATGTCGGGATTCCCGGTGGGTCTGGCCCTAGAGGGAGACGGAGCGACGCGGTAGTGGTACAGGAACATACAAGCCGACAGACACATACAGCAATGACAAACTTCAACGTCGCTCAATATAGTCACCTGTGTCCCATTGGCTTGCTTGAGGGCCGGTCCACACGCTCACAGAAACATGTACATGCGAGCATCCGCCCGCGGGCAAGGACGGACAACTAGACCGCGCTAACTACGGTAATCGCCACGAATCACGATGACGCGGCTGAACGGATGATTGACCTGAAACTAGTCCCAACACCCCGGCGTCTCCTCTGCCAGGCCGGAGAAGGAAAAAAAGCTGTTCTTGCCTGGAAGAGGTGCCCAGAAAATAAGTTGACGCTGGAAGTGCTGCCCACCTGTCTGCGTCTCCGAGGCGGTAGACTGACTCTGTATTTGAAACAACGGCTGTTGAAGAAACTGGCGTTGTGGACCGGGTAGGCGTCTGGACTTACCGCGTTATCGCCGACATCTCTCAGTGTGAAGGGCCGCAACGTGCCTAAGCGGAAGGCTCGCAGTGCCATACTGCAAGAAGACGGTAGCGGCGCCGAGGATGCGTCCTGCCCCCACATCAGACAATCCACCAACACGAATCACTATTTCACTGAATGCTGGGAGATGTACGGATCCAAAAGAAAACGGCGAGATGCCCTGGGGAACACGCAACGCAGCGGAGCTGTCCTACCAGCACCGTTACTCGAGACACACACGTCGCCAGCTAACCGCAACCAGATGAGAAAGATCGCGCTGAGAGGGAAACAAGCGACCCCCGCCAACCCAGCAAAGATTCGCGGATGAGCCACCAGAACTCAGCATTTAGCATCGGACCCGACTTAATTAAATAAAACTACCATATAATGGAGAAGCGCGCGAACCGTCACGGCAGGGACAGTCTTCATTAAATCTACATTAAGTACAAAAGAGCTTGCAAGAAATGAACAAACTTACCAGGCCTTCAGGAACTCCTATCCCGCCTCCGGCACCTCGAGCTCGCCGACCATCCCGTTTCTTTCTCGGGCGGCGGTCCCCTACTCCTGTCGCCCCGCTGGTGGCCGCTACTGCCCCGCCCGGAGGTCCTGGAACTCCTCCGGGCCCTGTGGCCACGACGGCGGCCTGTCCGGTACTTGAGCAAGAGTCGACAACGCTAGCGGAAGAACCTCCGGCAACTGACGTAAACGCAGGACCTGCGATGTCACTTGACGAAGACATATCTACTCCGCGCCCTCCTCGCCCACCAGTATCAGCTTCGCTGCTTCTTCCAGAGCCTGCCGCAGCGGTGTGCTGCCGCCGCTGGTGCTGCGATACGTGTTGCTGACCACGGCTCTGCCGGCCAATTTTCTTCGTCCCTCCCTCTCCACAAGGTAGCGGCTCAGGCGGAGGTGCCGTCGAAGCATGCTGCTGCTGCTGAAATGATAGCCGTCGAAAAAAGTACTCAGGTTTTCTGCTGCTTAAGCTGTCTTCTGGCACTCTGCTGACCTCAGACGACAGTGCCCCCCGAGGACTTAGTGTAGACGGTTCCACTGGAGGCCGATCTTGTGAAGACGTATGCGCCCGTCGTTGCTCTGCCAGTCGCAAGCGTTCTTGTGCAGTAGCGAGCAGCAAGCACAGCTCCTCCGAGCAGCCGGACCCCGAAACGCCTGAAGAGGAGGTATGCTGCTGAAGGCGTGACGTTTCTCCTTTTGTAGGACTCCTATCCTGACAAGAGATTTCTTGCAAGCAGCGCGCAAGCAAATCATGGACAAGTTGCCTGTGCTGCTCTCTCTCCTGGTGCTGCTGCAGAGCCTGAGCAAGCAAAGACGCGAAGTCACCAGCGTTAAAAAGGGGGGAAGGAAGAGATGCAGGTGACGAAGGATCGGAACCGGCATTCGTAGAAGCGCGTGGCACAGACGGGACAGTATACGACGGCCGCGTCACTTGATTATCGCGCACATGACTGGGAGAATGGGGCATAGAGACGCCACCCGCTCCCGTGTGGAAGTGTGACGACTGCCCGGGCACCGCTGGCCCAAGTGCAGCCTTTCCTCGTGCTCCCAGATCAGACAACCCCTCCTTCCCTGCCGCACTTGACGGCTGCGGGTCATCCGCCTGATGATCTTGCGCATGTCTCAACCTGCTAGAAGGGTGCACAGGCCGCGACCACACCTTGTCCTTGGTTGATCCAGACCACTCTCGCTGCTGTCCAGAGTTCTCCGCGAGTCCAAGAGCTGTCACTAAAACATCGAAAAGTGCGGCAGCCTCCCGGTTGCCCAACAGCTGCCCGCCGCCAAGAGTCTCTACCTCTCCCGCTACTCGCTCTGCACTCGTGTGCTCTGTTTTCGTCGCGCTGGCTCCGCTTAAAGCCGCGACAGCTTCTGCGGAGCTGCGTGCCGCCTCCTGTGCGGTTTTCTGCAAAGGTGTATTTCCAGCGCTTCCAAGAGGGGAGGTCAGTTGGCCAGAAGGAGAGCACCCAATATTCGCGGGAAGACGGGGTGGTCCAAAAGACAGGAAGTCCGGCGGCTCGCCCGAGTGCTCTCTCACTATGTCTATGGGACTCTGCTGAGTATGGGACACAGGCGGAATCACACCAAGAGCTGCCAAAAGCGCGGCGTCAGTATCACCAAAACTCGTACACGCCACCGGAGCTGACGGGTTGCCCCAGGGACCGGCACTCAGTGAAGTTCCCTCATCGAGGTGCTGCAGTGTGGTTGGGGATTGCGGGTGACGGGCCACCCGCGTGCAAGGTGATGGAAGGCCGGGTGGGGCTCTCAGTGACCTCAGTGTCGGTTCCGTGGTCACGACGCCACTTTCTTTCTCTCGTGTGCCTGGAGGAGCGGCATCGGCGCGGGACTGGCCTCCTACGCAAAGTGAAGCGGCCGGCACGCTCAAGTCTGGAAACCGAACAAAGGCATGCAGGGCATCTCGGTCATTGTGTCCCACAGATGGGACAGAGCTGGGAAGCCCCGGACCCCCAGGCACAGATTTGGCGGCAGGGCAACTGCTGCTGCGCCCAGCTGCTGCAGTGGATAGATTTCCTCCATG
>NW_027155636.1:0-1067 GCF_002600585.1 Cystoisospora suis | reverse complement strand
AAAACACCACTGACCGCCGGCGGAAACACTATCACAAAGTGTCGAAATTCTTTCGGAGCCACCCCGGACACGTCCCTAAGTGCCGGGGTACCGCGAACGACGTCCTCCCAGACACGTCCCAAAGCGTCTGTGGACTGCCTTGTTGGTAACTAAGGAAAAACGGCGGTCCGGCTGCGGAAAACGAGTCACAACGATTCTCAGAATTCCGTCACTTGGTGCCGAAGACCCGTTTCAGCACCCCCCCTGTCTCATGGTCACAGTGACGGACGCAGAACTCACCGGCCGGCTCCACGCTGCCGCGGAAAACCAGAGAAAATCACCTTATCATAGAAACCACATAAAGTCCAACCGTAAACCCCTCCTTTCTTCTTTTCTGACCGCCCGCAAAGGTTCGGAAAAACTCTTCTTCTTTTCCAGGAGACCACTGTCAGGGCCGTCCGGTTCGCCTGCAGCCCGCTGCACGGGGCAAGTCACCGGCGGCAGTCTTCAGCCGCCGCTCCGATCTTTTTATTTCGTCTTCCTTTTTCTTTTTTCTTTCTCTGATAGTGGTAAAAATCAAAAAAAAGGAAAAAATACATATAAAACTCAAGAAAAGAGCCCGGGGAGAAAAGTTCCCCGCGGCCCTGCCAACCGCCGTGCGTCCCCCGCGGCCGCCGGCTTGCGGCCGGGCAGCCCGGCACTCCGTAGGTACACTCAATCCCCAGGCCGTACGCAACACACCAACAAGATAGCACAAGGCAAGCCCAACTTATACAACACACTCATCACAAAATACCACGGTACGATAACTCAGTGAACCAACAACAATGTCTTTACCTCGCACTCCTGGCCACCACCGCTAAGCCACCGGGTACTCCGAGGAAAGTACTCGGAAACGCCGGGCTGTCATAGAGTGGCCTATGCCGGCTGTCATTGTCACAAGTGATGGAAGCAGAAGAGAAAACACCCCAGTGCCTCCCCCTTGCGACGTACCGCCCAGCTTTTCCAGGCGGTTCCACGGGAGGACTCCCCCCCGTGCAAGCGTTGTCTCGTGCAGCAACCGCGGAGGGTCGGTAGGCAACTGCCCG
>NW_027155635.1:0-246 GCF_002600585.1 Cystoisospora suis | reverse complement strand
CTTGGTGTCTCGTAGGGATGGCACTTCGGAATTATGGAAGCCCAGGCGCGCATACAACGATCGCGCATCCTCTTGACGTGTGCTCCCTGACAAGACTGTGGCCTCTCCCGGTCGAAGGGAGATGCCTAGGGGAACGTGCCTTCCGTTTGTGCTGCTTTTTGGGAAGGGGATAATAGTTGGGCAGAAATGTGGAAGTGTGATTTCTCTCGAGAAGGAACTGGTAACAAAGCAACTCTGCTCCCACGA
>NW_027155634.1:0-1767 GCF_002600585.1 Cystoisospora suis | reverse complement strand
AGGTGCCGAGTCGAGAGAAAGCGTAGCGTTGGTGGAAGTGTGCCTCCTAGTGAAGGCTAAATAGGTTTGGGGGGGGACCCATAGCAGAATTTCCAGCTGTACATTCATGACACTGTTCCACACCTGGGCAGTGGATGCGTACGGGCCCTTGCCACCAACTTGCAGAGGGAATTCATACATACTCGTTATGATTGATCATTATTCAAAATGGCCAGAGATTGTGCCCCTTGGTAACGCTGGAGAGACCGTGACCTCTGCAGTGGTCCATCGGCTCATATGCCAGTGCGGCTGCCCAGCTGCGTTACTAGCTGATAACGCGAAAGTGTTTGACTGTCATCTGGTACAAGAGCTCATGTTTAGGTGGGGAATACGGAAGTTGCTCATCACGCCGTACAACCCTCAAGAGAACGGCATAGTAGAGGTCCTCATGATGACCCTACGGAATGCGCTAGCCTGCCTTGTTATGGAGAAGGGGGGTCAGTGGGACACGTACTGCTCGTCAGTAGCGTTCGCCTACCGAACTAGTCCCCATTCGTCAACGGGGCAATCCACCTACTACATAGTGTATGGTATCAATCCGCTTTTGCCAGTTGACAGGGAACTAGGCGACAATGCAGGGGCCGGGAATCCGCCCGCTCTCGCCGACAGGGTTACGTACCTGAGAGAGTTGCGGGACACAATTTTTGAGCGGCTGAATCATCGAATTAGTCCCGAGAGAACAGAGGTAGAGGCCGACAGCCTTAACGCAGGCGACTTAGCGTTGGTGCAGCTGACGACCTCGATCGGGGGCGAGGCCCCACCAAGCTGGCGGCAAGGTTCACTGCACCCCACAGGGTTCTGGCTTCGCATCATGGTGGTGCGTTTTTCGATGTGTTGGATCTACAGACAGGGATCGTCAGATGGTTGAGCCACGCCTACTGCGTAGATTCACACCCTCGCTCCTGACGCCGGAAATCTCCCCGGATCCCTACTACGCCGACCTGTACCTCCCACGGGCCAGCCGCACGAGCGAGGCCAGCGAACGGAGACGAGAAGAGCCGGAAGCAGTAGCGCGTCTAGCAGTCGGCCAAGCGCAGAGCGATCCCGGCTTGGGTCTGGACAGTGGCGAGCCCAGCACCCACAGACTGACCTGCAACGGCAGCTTGGTAAGTCGATGACGCGGCACTCACCGATGGCGAACACTCCTGACCGACTACGCGGCATTCACAGACTGACCCGGGAGGGCAGCATGAGGAGACCCAGCACCGCAGACTGACTTGGACCGGAAGCGTGGGCCACAGACTGACCTGGAGCGGCAGCGTGGGAAGTCGATGACACCGCACTCATCGACGACAAACACTTGTGCTCGTCTGCACGGCCCCTACAGACTGAGCTCTAATACTACGCAGCACCCACAGACTGACCCGGGTGGGCGGTCACTTCCGCTGTCCGCTGCGCTGCCCGGCAACAAGGGGCGTTGCCAGATCAAACTGGGGGAGGAATATGACGAGCACGGCTGCCGCGGTGGAGCTGCGCCGCTGTCCGGCACAACAGACGACGACCAGTGGCGACGCGGCGAAACCAGTGACGCGGCATGGTGCAAAGACATGGGCGTGGGCGGTGCAGAAGTGGGGGAGAACATGGAAGGATTGAGATGACGGGGCATCGGAGAAAAAGTAATTTTTAGGGGAGCGTGATTGGGTAAGCGGATTCGTGTTGTGAGATGCCTCGGGGGAGAACAGAGACTGAGATGCGGTAGGGGAGAGACTCGTTTAGCCTCCTCGTGGC
>NW_027155633.1:10368-19204 GCF_002600585.1 Cystoisospora suis | reverse complement strand
TAGATATAGATAGATAGATACTTGTACGGTATGCATCTGTTTATTGCAGAGATGTCTGTAGATACACCTGGCCCCTTTTCTTCCTCAGCTCGTTTGCTTTCCTTTAGGTCGCATCTTTTCGTGAGAGAGATGAATGGGAGGAAAAGAAAGGAGAAGATCTTTAAATCTCTTTCATCTCTTGTCTTTCAACTTCCACGCTGGATTTCCTTTATCCATATGTAAATGAGGAAGAACAAAGAGCGACGCCAGTAGATTTCTTCTTTCTCTCTCTTTCTTTTTCTTTCTGTCGTTCTCGAATATTCGTTTCCTCTTCATGAGACACTTTTCGTCACGAGTGAAGACTACTTTCACGAATACACAGACATTGTCTATATATATACATATATATATGATATGCATGCATACATACACGTCATATATATATATATGATGTATGGGGGTATACAAGTTCAAATAGATATGTAGCCATACGTCCATCACATAGAAACGCGTACAAAGTGGGTATAGACACATCTATGACGCGTCTGTATATATGTAGAGATGTGTATGTATACATTTGTTTATTTGAAGAGCCATGAAGAAGACAACGAAGAGTGGTAAGTGACAGGTACAGTCTTTCGATCCGGAGTGTTTCTCTTCTTCTACTTTTCTTTCTCCATACACTCCCTCTTCTCTTCCTATCCGCCTATTCTCCGAACGCATGGAATATACACACATATAATAGATGTATATACATGTATGTACATACATACATATATGTAAATATGAGGCGTGTATGATGTACTAGGGGAGTTATGCAGGTGAGGAGTATGTGGGAGGTTCCCTGCCTGCGTCATGTAGACAGATATCTTAACCTGTCAGAGCATGAAGGAGAAGAAAAAGAAGAGTATCATTCTCATGATCGTGAAGACTGCTGTTTCTCTTGTTACGTTGACCTACTTCTTCTTCTTCGTCTTCATTTTCCTTCTTAACATCGATGTCCGGAGACAGGCTAACTCGAATGGAGTGAAGAAAGAAGAAAGAGAGAAAGATAGCCACAGAGAAAGAGATGGATCGCCCCTCAGAGATGTGAAGAATACCTGTCTATCTTCAGTGTATATACATTTGTATCTATAGGACATAGGATAAAAAGTAGTCATACGACTCTAGATGTACATCATGAGGATTTCTTTGTGACCCTTCACCTCATTCGTCATCTTGTTTCTCTTCTTCTTCTCCACCTTGACTACTGACTGACTGTTCTTTCTTTCTATCCTTTCCTTCCTTTCTTCTTCTTCCTCTTCTTTCTCTCTCTCTCTCCCTGTTGGCATCTTCACCTTACTACGACTCCTCTCCCACAGCCATCCACTCTTTCTTTCACATCTCCAGAGATCTCCTTAATTCAAACTCTCCGATCTTAGTCGGGAGAAAGAAGCCGGATCGATCTCTGTGTTTTGTTAGTCGTGGGTATGTTCATCTATCGAAGACGCCTCTCTCTCTCTTTATCCCTCTACCCATCTTCATCTTATCAGCAAATCTTCCAGAATCTCTCTCGATTTTACTGTATCTATCACGATCATATCTATCTAGAATTGGTACATCTACCAGGATTCATTTCTTATCTATGACATATCCAGCACAAAAGGAAGTCTGCTGAATCTTGTAATCCAACGGACGACCACGTTCTATAGAGAAAGGAAGAAGAGTGAGAACTACTATATCATTCGCGATCATCGAATCTAGAAGTCTTCTATACAAATACATACATATACAGCATCTACATTTCGATCTATTCACTTCTTCTTTATCTCTGTTTTCTTGTTCAACTTCTACTCCACTTTTATGGAGATCTTCTTCTACAGCAGCCTCCTTATCACGTCGGTGCTACTGACGCATACCAACAGAAAAAGGCGCCATCTTTCACTTATCTTTAATCTATCTATCCGTCTCCAGTCGACCGACCACTTCACATCAATCGATCTGTCTCCCTGTGATCTTTCTCCTACTCTCTCTCATGATCTTAGTCACTCTAAGCATCCAAAGAGTGACCGACTCACACTCCTCCCCCCCCTCTCCGTCTTCCTCTCTCTCAACAAGGACAACACAAGCAAGCACACTTCTTTTTCGAAGCATCCTTGCCAGCAGTCATCTCCCCCATCTTTCATTCATCTTTTCGCAGCAGACCTCCTCGCCAGAATACCTCCAACGCGATCGGCACGACAACTATCACTATGAGGAGGCAGAGGAGTAGGAGTGGGTAGGACGATGGACCGTACGGCTAAATAGCTAGCTCCTGGCATAGTGAGGAAAGATCGTCTTGTTCTTTTAACGCTAGCGACTTCTCATGCCTCTTCATCCCCCGCGCAGCTTCAGCTTGCATGCTTTGTCTCTCTTTTCTCCAGCCTTCGGTCAGATGGCTCTTCTTGTAAAGACCCTCACCCCCCCTTTAAGGGCTTCAGTCCATTCATTCACCTTTACAGCTTCCACTCCCCACTACGCTTCCAGCAGCTACTTAGAGATGTGCTAAGCTGAAGAAGGCTGAAGGCGACAAGAAGGCGACAGCTGCGATGACTCGTGAGGCGAGCCCTAGTGAGGGTGCTGTGAAGGGAAGGGAAGGAGAAGAAGAAGAATCTTCTGCTTCTTCTTCTTCTTGAAGGAAGTCTAGTGGTCCTCGTCGACTCTTAAGAGGTAGTAGTGGACTAACATGTCGATCATGAGAAAGCGATCTTAGTTGGAGGGATAGTAAGAAGGCTAGCGGCTTCTCTTTTCTCTCTCTTTTTCTTCTGGTCGTTCTTCTCGCCACCCTTTCTCTTGATAAAGAAGATGAGGGATACCCAGGGTGACCCCTCCTCCTGAAGATGACGAGGCAAACCCCTCTGCTGTTGATAGACAAAGTCGCATGTCCTTATGTGGTTTGGAGTTGCTATCTCTCTTTCTTTTCCTCCTCCTCCTCCTCGTCTCCTTCACGTCTCTCCCTCTCTTTTCTACGAGGAAAAGGCGTATCTTCGTCTTCTCCTACTCCTGCCACGCTTCCTCCCCCTCTCCACACTCTTTCTACTGATGTAGGAACGGAGCGTCTTTTCTTTGTTCTTCTTGGAAAGCTTGGAGAGGATGAAAAGAAAAAGAAGAAGTCCGGGTGAAAGGAGCGGGAGGAGGCATGGAGACGTCCGGTCCGACGGAAGGAGATGATGATTGAGCCTGCTCCCCTTCGCGGTCCATCTCTACAGCTTCCCGAGGTAAGGAGAACAGAGGTCTTCTCTCTCCTTCTCTTCCTCTAGATGGAGAAGAAGACGGTAAAGTGAATGACGATGAGGGTGGAAGCATCTCTACTTCTTGACTTGCTAAAGAAGAACTCCTACTCTTCTTCTCATCCTCATGACTGCTCTCTCTATCATCCTTTCTGCTTTCTAAGAGACTCTCTTTTCTCTCTCCTGCTTCCCCTGGTCTCGAGAGACCACCAGAACCCCCGTTAGGTATGCTTTGATCTATGATAAGTCTCGGGCTAGGAGCGGTCTGTCCGCTACCTCCTGTCTGACTTGAACCATCTGCATCTGCTCCCACTGAAAAAGACGGAAGAGAAGAAGAAGAAGACGTGTCTGCGATGGGTGAGGGACCTGTGGCTCCGGGCCCTTGAACTGCTGGTAGAGAAGAAAAGGAAGAAGCTTTCAATCTCTTCGCTTCGACGACTTCACCCTCCTTCTCAGAGTCAAGAGAAGATGAAGAACGGACATATGAGGGCGGTAGGAAGGTCGCTGGCGAAGGAGGTTCTGTTGTCGGAGTGAAGAGATAAGAAGGTTCAGCTACTCTATCCCCCCCTGTTTGTTCTCCTTCTCGTGGTGCTTCACTCCTGGATGGAAGTTTGATTCGATGATCTCTCTTCTTTGGACCTGCTGACGGAGGACGAGGAGGAGGTGGTCCTACTGCTTGTCCTTCTCCTTCCCCTGTCCCTACTGAGAGTTTGATTTGTCTTTCTAGTTCGTCATATAGACGAGGAGAAATCCCGCCGCTTCTTCTCTTCAGACGTAGAGGCCTCCCGGTAAGAGGAGGAGATGAGAAAGATCTGGCGCGAAAGCTTGAATCCGACCAACTTCCTCCTAGGGAAGATTCGTCTTCCGATTCATCCGTGGACGCTGCTAAGAAACCGTCGGCATCTCTCTGGAGATCTTCTTTCGGGCGAAGAAAAGGCGGCAATATTTTACTGCGTTTTGGTGGGTCTTCTGAATCGGGTCCTCGCGTCTTCTTCTCTTCTTCAGCGATGTCTTTCAAGAGACTTCTGACTGTATCAAGAAAGGTGGAGACATGCCAGGAGAATAGTAGCTTTCTCTTCTCCCCGGCTTGCTGCTTCTTCTTCTTCTTTTCTTCTTCAATGGGAGTAAGAGGACGCCCAAGAGATGCTGTCGTCTTTCTTCCTCTGTCTTCTCCTTCTTCATCTCCCCCCCCCCTGCTGCAGTTGCGTTCTTTTTCTTATCTACATAGCCTTTCTTTCCTCGCTCGGAGCTCTTCCTATCGCGATCTTCTTCCTCCTCACCCGTTCCCATGACAAGTCGGAGAAAGACAGGTGTGAAGGTGGAAGAGATATTAGCAGAGAGAAGGGACGTCAGGCGAAAGAATTCTTGAGAAGTCCTCAAAGGTAACTCGGTAAGAAGATCTCCCAGTTTGTCGTATCCGTGACTCTCCAGAAGAGCTAAAAGTCGCGTAAAGGCATCCGCAGAAAATTCCATCACATCAGCTGCTCTCGAGCCCATTGTAGAGACTAAGTCACTAGGGTGTTTAACGTAGTATGTGAAGAGAGATGTTAACAGAGAGACAAGAGACATTCCCCGCTCTGTCAAAGATCCACCTAATCTCTTCTTCATCTTCATTAATCGAATACCCGCTGAACTCTCCTCCTCTCCTTCTACGTCTTCACGGTCGTCTTCCTCCTCTCCTTTCATGACTTTCTTGTTCTCTTCTCCCAACTCTCGACGTAATGCTTCTTCTTCAGTCTTCTCTCCATCCCTAAGAGGCATTTCTCTCTTCTCTAGCAAAACGTCAGCTTCTCTCTTCTCTTCTTCTCCCTCGCGTTCTCTCCGAAAGCCCTCGTCCCTTCGTCTTTCCTTCTGACGAGCGAGGATCTTCTTTCTCTCCTCGAGAAGGCGGAAGGTCGTTACAGCCGCACCTACCAAGGATACAAAGAAGAGAGAATAGGCAAGAAGACCGGATGACTGAGACGGCGTTCTCCCTCTTCGCACACCTCCCCTTCTTCTTCTCGAAGTCGTGCGTGTCGAGATGTCTGAGAAACTTCTTCTTCTTCCTGCGGAGGCATACATCGCACTTCCTTCTTCATCTTGATCTTCGCTTGTCTCTAGATTGAAGGGCTGCGCAAGTGTATAGTCTTGTTTAACAGAGCTAGGAGAAGCCCGAGGAGGAGCATAGGGGCCACGCGAATGTCTCCTTCCTGTCTTCTTTTGAGAAGGAAGGGCATGAGAAGAACGCGGGCGTTCTTCTTCTTCTCCTTCTTTCCCTTCTTCTTCTTGCACTTCTTCTATCTTACCAAGTGCTCCACGGATCGAAGAAGAGGAAGACGAAGAAGCCTTCACGGTGTCTTCGCCATGAAGCTCGTCATCTTCCTTGTCCTTTCTTTCTGAAGAGGTCCATCCTTCTGCATCTTTCTCTGTCTCTAAGTGAGAAGAGAGAAATGGTTGCGTTCCTTGTCTTTTCCCATCTTGGCCTTGCTCTTGATCTTCGAAGACATCCTTAGACGGATTCGAAGAGAAGAAAACAGCCTGGCTGTGAACTTGGAGACAAAGGAAAGAAGAGAAAAGAGAAAGAAGAAAAGCAAGCGAAAGAAGAAAGAAGGAAAGACGATGGAGAGAAACAGATCGAGTCGTTAATGTCCTCCTCATCATGCTAGTCGTTTCTCCGGCTTAAGAAATGAATGAAAAGAAAGAAAGAGTATAGGGGAAGCGGAAGCAAGGCAAGAGGGATGAAGAAAGAGCCAGGAAGAATAAGAAAAGGCAGAGAGAAAGATCTATTCTTTCACTAAAAAGAATGGAGACATCCTATGAGATACAGAGTTGAGGTATGGATCAAAGCAGACGAAGTCGGGAGAAAAAGAGAGACGTTGGACCTCTCTCGACTTTCATGAGATCAATCTTTCTTTCTTCCTTTCTCTTGGAAGTTGACAAGAATTCCGAGGGCTCCTTAATCGCCTCGTCTTCTGCGACAGAAAGAACGAAGAAAGACGCAAAAAGGCGAGGAAAGATGACGACCATGGGGAAGATAGAAAGGAAGTTTTTCTTCTTCTTTCTCCTCCTCTTTCTTTCGTTCTCTTCGTGCATCGAGAACACCATCCATCTACCGCCGACGAGCGGAAAGACGAGAGACAGACAGCGAGTGAATCGCAATGAAAAGATGGAGAAGACGCCAAAGCGAGAAAGATGAAGGATAGCGTCGAAAGAACAAAAGAAAAACAGACTCCGACGGAAAGGACAAAGAAGAGAATTGAATGAATGATCAAAGAGAAGAAATGAAGAAGAGAAGAACTTGAAAAGAAAGAACGGGGGGAAGGAAAGAATCGATTCCTTTGTTAGTTGGGAGTCCCTCTACTCCGTATCAATATCTATCTCTCTATCTCTCTAATGTCTCCTTTTTCACACCCTTCATCCTTCGGGTTGCTTGGGAGTAAATGTCGACCTTTCTTTCTTTCTGTCTGTTTCTTTCGCTCTTTCGCAACAAAGACACACGACAAAGAAAAAGAAAAAGAACCAAATTGGAGAAAAGACAATGCGTCAGTGAAGAAGAAAAGGAAGCTTTCCTCCTTATTCCCGAAGAATAAAGGAGAATGAAAGAAGAAGGAAAGAAACTCAGTCCTCTTCAATAAAAACAAAAGCATTTAGCTGCAATGTCTTTCATTCACTATCTGAAAAGTTCTTCTTCAAAGTTGATGAATCATGAAACCCCTCTCTTCTTCTTTTCATCTTCTTCCGTCCTTCTCCCTTCGCTCCGCCGCTCATCGAAGCAATACAACAGCCTTAGCCTTAGTATCGGGGCCTCTAACTCCTACTACTACTACTATTAGGTCTACTGCTATAACGCCTGTACTCCGACTTCTTCATCGATCTACTCCTCCTACCTAGCAGCTAACGTCACGACCATCTCTACCAGCACCCTCGGTACTCACTCTCTCGGGCCGCCATAGCGGCAGCTCTCCGTCTCTCCTTCCCAGCCACTCGTTCCCCTCTCTCTCGCTCAATTCTTGGCGACTCCTACTGCTTCTCTCCTTCTCTCCATTCTCGGTGTCTGATATAAATCTGGCTGTGAACGGACTCCGCACTATTTCTAGCTGATAAATATACAGGTAGATATAAAGATAGATGTAGCCTGTTGCGCAGTCATCGTCGTCGTAGTAGTAGGAGGTGGGGATGTGTGAGTATGGGTCGGTAGTAGTTATTTATCATGCACCATCATCGGTGTCGTCGTTTCTTTCTTGTTTTTTCGCGTATTCTTTTGGTCTCCGCTCGTCTTTCCCCCACTTCCCCTCTGGTCTTTATGTCATTTGAAATGTCTTCTGCTTCCAGTCAATCATCTCCGTTTTTTTCAGCACATTACCAACTACTACAACACCGACCATACAGACAGACATGGAGGAGATAGACACCTGACACACAGCCAGCCGTCAAATGAAGAATTGTAGCGGAACCCCGATCGACCACTCCTCACAAGAGTGGGAAGATATCTAGCTATCAGCCTACTAACTCTTCTCTGTTTTCTCTCGGTAAGACAGGAATGAGATCGAGGATAAGCAAAAGAAGCAAGATGATGTTGCTCTGCGAGAAAAAGAAACAGTGAAGAAGAAAGTTGGGAGAGGACGAGGACAGGTGTTTCCCCGTAGATAAGCCGACCCGGGAATGTAGCGGAACCCCGACCGGCCACTCCTCACAAGAGTGGGTTGTGGTGCGCTCCCTGGGTCAACAGATCCCTCCTCTATCTTGCTGCCATATTTCTCTAGCAACTACTACAACTACCATCGCGACTCCGACTACTAGGCGCACCGGAACGCCAGAAATGCTTCAGTCATTCTTGTATCAGCATAGAACTCCACTACGGCCAGCCCAGCTCTCTCCCCCTCTCACCCTGTAGACAACGCATACTTAGAAGACCCGCCCACACAATGTGGAGGAGACTGGCAGGAGCAGACTCGAAAGAACGGAAGATCGTTGTCCGTGACGCGATGCAGTTGCGTTAGAGTGACAGGAAGACCGGAGACGTCGCTGCAGCCGCTTTCAGACTGGAAGGAGAATCAGGAAGAGGGAGATGCAGGAATGACGGGTGGACTGGACACGCAAGGGGCACGAAGGAAGGAGAGGACGAAAACAGAAGAGAAGTCATTCTTTCCTGTAAGAAGTTTCTCGGTTGACCCACTGAAAACAACGTCGTTAGTAGAATGTGACTGAGAAAGAGAGAGAGAGACCGGCTCCCCTCTTCTTGTGCTTCTTTCCTCTAATCTTTCCTCTGTTCGAGAAGCCAGTTATCTCTCTCAAGCCTTCTTCCCTTGCTTCCGTCCTTCGCTCTCTTTACATCGCAGCCATTGTCTTGAGCAATCAGACTGGAAGGATGTCTACACACAATCTCACCTAGACACCACGAGCTTCTCCGTACCGCCATGATTCAAACACAGCTGAGAGTACAACAGCTACCATAATCTCTTTCCTTCTCTTTCCAGTTCAAGGAATCCATCCTACAGGTCATAAACTGCTTTCTGGTACAAGACAGGGTTCTTTCCTCCTCTCACTCACGCCGAATAGCTCCTGCAACTCTATACTCGAAAGAAAAAGAAAGATAAAGACTCAGTCGAAGAAAAACGACTCCAGGACTC
>NW_027155633.1:9973-10185 GCF_002600585.1 Cystoisospora suis | reverse complement strand
GAGGGAAGGCGTCTCGTCCCGTGCGGAGTGCTGGTGCTTCTGTGCTGGGGGAAAAGGAGAGAAAAAACAAACGACCTTTCTTTCTTCTTACCGGGAAAAGACAGGAGATTTTCATCCTCCGGGATCCCTGCCACTCCCAGCTTTTGTGGTTCATATACCAGACAGCAGCGAGTGAGTGCTCTCTTAGCAGCAGTTACGAGCTACGAGCGGAT
>NW_027155633.1:9068-9535 GCF_002600585.1 Cystoisospora suis | reverse complement strand
GAGAATAGGGGAGACGATACTGGCACCGGCAGGTAGGTGTTGGAGTAAAGGGGGGAAATTTCCCAGAAGAGAAAGAGTGGCACAACGAGAAGATCCAGCTCTACCTGGAGAGATCTCCACCGTCAGCTACCCTAGCTCTACAGAGATTCACCGCTGCAGAGGCAAGACTACGAGCAAGAGCAAGACTAGTCGTCATTCATCCCTAGTTTTTCCACCCCTCTCAGTTCTGTGCTCATGGCGAAAAGACAAATTTCTCTACGCCTTTTCCTTTTCTTCTTTTGCGTCACTTCACTTTCTGAGTGGTGACATCTATTTCTCTATGTGTATCTACCGTCATCTCTGCACCTATATCTGTTCGTCCCGATCTATGTATCTCCGCCTGTCCACCTCGCTAACTTCTCGGTGCCCCGCCCGCCGGAGAAGCGGAGTTTTTACAAAACGATTTACTGAATTGTCTGGATGGGATA
>NW_027155633.1:6162-8699 GCF_002600585.1 Cystoisospora suis | reverse complement strand
AACTCGATTGGCTCCCGCAATCGTGGCTATCGATCTTCCACGATCAAATTAATTGACTGGACCGAGTTAAGTCCATACAACATAGAACAAAACTGGAGTCTACCGCCGACAGAACCGTGTCCGCTACTCCCGAGAGCGCACGGCTCGCGGCGGAGCCTGAGCTTATTAACTCAGGCCCCCACGTTCATTTCGAGTCCATCGTCTCATGTAACCGAGCGACGGAATCCCTGCAGGCCCCCCCCCCCATGAATCGAGGTTCAGTCTCCTTGTTCTTTCATCTCTCTTCTCTTATTCTTCGATATCCATATATCTATATATGAAGTCGGTACTCCGAATAAGTACTCTTCACCTGTGTGTGTGAATAGGTATTATACATATTCCTACATAGAAACACCTCATGAGAATGACCTCGCCGAGCCACCCTCTGCTCGATTAGAGACACCAGTCAATCGACTCGCCCTCTCCTCTTGTCCCTGGACAAATATCGATAAAACCCATCCTTCTTCTCGTTGAACCAACACGATCGAACAAGACAGCTAGCCATCACCCCATACCCTCCGTATATTTCTACCCAGTACACACACATACTACATATATATACATACACTGCCTAAGTGTCTCTCTCTAATGTCTAGTCTGTTCCGAGTCAGAAGGTGAGTCGATCTTCGCTTTGCATTCTAGACAAGAGAACTTACCAATATGGAGAAAGAAACCTGAGACGCATGGGGAAATAAAATTCTCCTCGTCTTTATACGTCGATAAAGGAAAGAAAAGTCAACCTCGATCCGACAGCATTTCTCGCGAGAAAGTGTCAATCTCTCACGTTCAGCAAAATGTTTCTCACATACACGCATACCTACACATATGCATACACATCCATTTGAAAATACTGTCATATAGAGACCTATAGATACGTAGATAGACATATATATATAGATATATCCACCTCTATGTGTGTGTATATGAGCTGCATGAGCAAGTCGGCTTATACTGGAGACCACTTTTCATGTGCATGCGATGCATTATTGCTTGTATGGTAAACTAAGACGAAAGAAAAAGAATGCCAATTCAAATGATAAAAAGCAAAGAAAAAAGAGAGCTAATGAAATAACGAAGATACGATGATGCTTGCGACAGGTACTCCAGAAACAAAGCATCTCGGGTTGCCACTAAAAGAAAAGATAAGAAGACCAAGAAGAAGACAGGCTGATAGAAGAATCTTCGTTGCGAAAAAGATGTAGAACGGGAAGGAGAAAAAGAGGAAAAGAAAGAAAGAGTCAAAGAAATCCCACGATGCGTTGGTTCTTTCCCTCTTGAACACGCCCTCTCCCCCCAAGACAAAAATGAGGTGTATATACACTTGAAGAGAGAGAGAGAGAAAAAAAACCTTTCCCCCGGTGTAGACGCACTGAATGATGAGAAATAAAAATTATATGCGATGTACAACGCAGGAGATAAGAAATGAAAACTTTCTCGAAATCTTCTCTTTTCCTTTTCTATCGGAAGAAGAGAGGAGAAAAGAAAGAAAAGCTAATAAGAAACAAAGAAATCTAAAGGAGAATTCCTCATTTTTCGCTCTTTGAGAAAAAGACAGAAAAAAAAACAGATGCCAGACTCTCCCTCGGGTGTATGGACACCTCGAAAGTTCAGAGACTCCTTCTTTTTCCCCTTCCTTTCGTTGTTTTCGATGGAAATACACATATCTATCAAAGAAAGAAAGAGTCTTTTCTTTAAATGAAAGAAGAAGCACAGAGACAATAGACTTTCATCATTTTAAACTGGACGCGCCAGCGACACTGATTCTATCTTCTCACAGAGAAACAAAGCAACTACGTATCTATGTTCTCTTCAAAACAGAGAAGAAAAGAATCTCCCTCTCTCTTTTATTCATTTCTTCTTCTTGTTTCTCTTTATTAGCAAAGAGATTTTCATCATGATATATAAGAAAAGACCAGCCCTTTTTGTTTCTCCTCTTCTTGTTTAAAGAGAAGAAAACGATAAGAAAAATGAGTTCTCTAGCCCGTCCAATGATAACGATCGCCAAGATAAGACATCTCTCATCCATGCCTCCATGTCTATTCTTTCTCTTTTCTTCCTGTCTATTATCTATCTATTATCTATGTATCTATTTATTCGTCTATCAATGTATATTCAAAGATCTATCTTCTCTATAAATTTCTCTCTTGTCTCTGTACACCCCGTTTAAGCCCCCATCACAGTACCTTCATATGCCTAACTAAATCTTTCTTTCCTTCTTTCTTTCTCCTCATGAAAATCTCACAAAATAATCTTCTTCGTGAGAAGAAGGAGAAAAAAACTTCTCGATGAAACTAAGAAAAGAAAGAAAGCCATAGAAGACAGAAACGATAGAAGAAACAACTCTAATGAAGGGGGAGAAAAAGAGAGAGAGAGAATGAAACGATAAACCTACGCCAACACATAGAGAGACCCACGAGAGATAAGAAACACATTCAAGATAGATAGATTCAGGAGAGACGGAAGATAGACAGGGGGGAGATAGATGGATTAAAGATAGA
>NW_027155633.1:1082-6148 GCF_002600585.1 Cystoisospora suis | reverse complement strand
ATGGACTAAAGATAGATAGATAGACAACGAGTAATAGATAGATAGATAGGTAGATAGAGAGATGTCTATGCGGGAGGGGGGAGGGGTGTCTTGTTTAGAAATCTGCATCTAGGGCGAATTTCTGTTGATCTTTATCAGCGACCATGACTCCTGCTTTTTGATATTCTCCCACTCTCTTCTCGAAGAAATTGGTCTTTCCTTGAAGGGAGATTAACTCCATCCAGTCGAAAGGATTTGTCGCGAAGAAAATCTTCTCAACTCCTAACGAAGTCAATAGACGATCCGCTACAAACTCGATATACTGCGCCATCGAACCTAAAGAAAGAAAGAGATAAGAAAGAAAGAAAGAAAACAGAGACAGACGAGAAGAAAAAAGAGAATGAAAGATACAGAAGAAGAAAAAGGAGAGGTCAATAGATGAATAAATCAATACAGATAATGAGAGGGGGACAGAGAGACACGAAAAAGGACAGTTGAAATACTCCTCTGTTTCTCTCTTCCTATCATGTATCTACACATACCTATCTATCTATATACCGATATACACATCATAAACGTATACATATATATGTATATATATATATATCATAGATCTACCTATCTATCTATCCATCTATATCGGAGAGAGTCAATAAATGTATCCCCATCCTTCTTTTCTTCCTGTGCTCTTCCTATGAAAATCTTCTTCTTCTTCTTCTTCTCCACCTCCCTAGACCTTCTCTCCTAGTACGCAACCTCCTCTCTCACCCCCCACACACACGTCCACATATACATGCATACACATACACATATTACACTTGAACAACGACCATATCTGAGTCTATACATATGCACATACATATATAGATAGATATGGATATGTTGATATGTATCTTTGTATGTTTGAATGTGTGTGTAGGTGGTAGGGACTTACGGTTGTTCATTCCTATCAGGTCCACAGGTAGAGCGTCGCATATAAAAGCGCGCTCGACAGTGACGGCCTCTCGGACCATCTCTTGCACCACTTTCTCTGGCAGTTTATGTTTAAGTTGAGAATACAAAAGACATGCAAAATCTGCATGCAATCCCTCGTCGCGTGATATTAATTCATTTGAAAAAGTGAGCCCCGGCATTAAGCCTCTCTTCTTCAGCCAAAATATGGAGCAGAAACTGCCGCTAAATAGAATTCCTTCCACGCATGCAAAGGCGACCTGAGATAGAAAGAATACAGGGACAGAAGGAGAGAAAAGAAAGGGAAGCAAAATGAGGCAGACGAAAGAAACCCTTGCAACTACATACATCTTTTTTCGTACACATGTAGATACATATATATAAGTTTCACACACATGTACTCATATCTATTTATCTCTATATATGTGGAGAGATAAATAGATAAATAGATAGATAGATAGATATATATCTATCTATATCTATATCTATTTATCTATCTCGGTTTACGACTGAGAGGTAACTACGTAGGGGAGATCTAAGAATGTGTGGAAGGAGAGTTGCAAGTCCATGCATGCATGCCACCGATATATCGACACAAATGTCTCCACATGATACATGTATACACACACACGTCCGGAGAAATATCTATAAAGTGCATATATATATATATATTGATGTATACATCACAAGATCTACGTCATTATGCTTATCTATCTATTTATCTCTGTGTACGGCTGTATGCCTTGAGAAAATCTTTTCTTCTAGTTGTTTGAATGTGAGCCCTGTCTCACCCTGCCCTACGTGTAGGTTTGTATATGTATGTATGTACGTATGTATGTATATATGTATGTATGTTTAAGTATACGTGTGCATTTGCCCTTTACTAGAGGTGTGTGAAGAACCTCCTACAGACATTTGCCTACAGTCGATACACAGGGGTAGATCAACATACAGCAATCTAGAGGAACAAATGAGAGGAATAAGTCAGTCCGCCTCTATCGATCTCCCTATCTAACTCTATCTATCATTTACTTACCTCTCTATCTCCAACTCTCTTTGAGGTGTCTGCGCGACTGTGACATATCTAGATATATACACATGACTAGATGCATCACAGATGTCTATATACAGATAGATAGACAGACACCTAAGATCCCTACACAGATCCAGATATATTCCAGATATGTGTATGTGTATACAGATAGATAGAGAGGTTGATGTGCTTGAATAATACCAGTCTCTCTGCGAAGGAGTTTCGGTCGTTAATCCACATGGAAGCCCATGCCGCTTTCACAGCTACGGCCTTTACGTTGTGGATCGCATCGAAGAGAAGATCTTTCTCCTTCTCATCTCGAATGTATTGATCGATCAATAGGCTGCGTCACGTACATACACCCGATGATAAACAATAGAACGCCACATACAGATAGATCTACAGAGACGAGACAGGGAAAGAAGAAGAGACAGAAGAAAAACCGCCTCAAGACCCGCACAAAGGGGGAGATACTTCTCTCCGAGGAAAGAAACAGAAATAGAAGCAGATGATCTTTATCTATCTTTTCATGTTGAAGAAGGAATGAGAAGAAAGATGAGAGAAAGACTTCTTTAGATGACAAAACGAAGAGAGAGAGAGCAACAGAAGAGATGCAAAGACGAGACCAACGAACATGAGACAAGAAAAACACTTCATACAAATCCATTGAAATAGTCTAAAAGTCTAGAGATAATACAGATAGATATCTACCCCTACACGAATGCTAGAGATACATAGAGAGAAAAAACTGCCTTCGGGTGTCTCTACAAGTAGGTGTAGATACACATGGAGATAGAGAAGCACAGGAACAACTACATCTACATGATACTATATACACCCGAAGAAGACAGGAGCATACATATATATATGTATGTACACACACACATATATATGTGGATATGCCTGCATGCCTACTTATCTAGAGATAGATAGACACATAGATGACCGTATCCTCGCGATAAGAAGAGAAGAAAAGAAGAAAAAGCATGATGAGTAAGTGCGTAACGAATGTGTTGAAGAGAGAAGCATGTGTAGAAGAGGTGATAAACAAGAGGAAGGATACAAATCTATCTACGAACACAAATAGGCACGTCAAATTCTTATACCTCACCCCCCCTGACATGAGAGCTGTACGTACACAGATATTTATACGTACACCCATAGATACATATATATATACACACACCTCTTCCTCTCTCTCTCTCTCTCTGCTAGTAGGAGAGCAATCTTCTTCTTCTTCTTCACCCCCGGTGAATAGAAACCTCTCAGCATACCTACCTCTACGTACAGATATATACATATATACCTCTCTCTCTCTCTATATATATATATTCACTTCCAATCCAGATAGAGATATTCATCCATTCTCATACATACATAGATCTCTGCACATAGATACATCTCCATACCCTCTACATACATGGATCTATATACATACATAGGTCTCTGTAGATACATAGAGATGTGTATATCTAGATAGACATCTATCTTTGGATGGATAGGCCCACCTGTATGTTTCGGAGTGGATATTTTCCATAGCGAGTTGGAATCCATAGAACGCCCTCGCCTCAGGGATTTGCACTTCTGATAGAAACTTCTCCGCTAAATTCTCTAGAACTATTCCATCGCTAAAGAGAAAGCAAACACACACAAGAAGACAGAAAAGAAAAAGAAGAAAATGAAAGAGAGAGAAAGAAAAGTGTTTAGTGGATTTTCTGACTATCCATCAGATGACTCTTTAGAAATGGGTGATGATTACGGGGTGTACATACACATGTCAACTTCTCTAACACGGCCAAGTCATGCAAAATGACATGCTTAGCGTCATAGATACAAATAGAGGCATACATACATACATACCTAGAGACTGCTTACCATACAAATCTATTCTCCATCTTATACATATATATATACAGACATGCATACAGACATATAAATATGTATGTATGGCTGTATGCATGTATATATATATATATATGTATATATGTCTGTATGCTATATGTGACATATGTAGGATGTGTGTGTGAGAAGTTATATCGAGAGCGACTCCTATCATCAGAAATCTTCTACTGCCTGTAGAGGAATTCCACCTCTGTCTCTCTCTATCTCTCTATAGCCATATGTATAATACTAATAAGAATACATGGGAATGTTGTTCTTCCTCTCTGTCTCACTATGCGGAAGGCCCCTATAAGAAGATAAAGAAAGAGAGAGAGAAAGAAAGAGATCAACGACCGCCCGACACCGCATGCATGCAACACACATCATCCATGGAGAACTCATAGACACATAAGTCTATACACACCTATAGATAGATTGAAAATGATACATCTATAAACTATCTTCAGCCTGCATAGATTAGAGATAGAGAGAGAGATAGATTGAGGAAAGATAGATAGATAGATGGGTATGTGCCGTGGCGGTACGGAAACGACTTCTCATTGGAATAGATAGAAAATGACAGGAGTTCGTTTTAAGTGTGAAATAGACAAGAGCAACACATTTCTATATCTATACAACACATTTCTCCATCTATCTTTGATCTATCTCTTTAACCTACCTTCTAACTATCTATCTCTAATCTCTCTCTCTCTCTCTCTGTCTCTGTGCGTATGTCTTTTGTCTTATCTGTTTCTTTCTTCTCATCTTTTACTTCTCTTCTTTGTCTCTCCCCTCATGATAGATCTTTCTTCTTCTTCTTCTATTTGTGTAGGATGACGATATAGTAGTAATGTATGTGGCTGAGTAGATTTTTCTTCCTTTTACCTGGCGGCGAAGAATGCGAGGACGTATTTAATGAAGTGCTTTTCATGTTCATTGAGACTCTCCCAGTGCGTCATATCTTGGGCTAGGTCGATCTCTTCGGCCGTCCAGAAAGAAGCCTCTTGTTTCTTATACATCTCCCATATCGCATGATGGCGGATAGGCAGCATCACCTACACACACAGACAGACAGGCAAGAAATAAATGGAAGAAGAAGAAGAAAGAAAGAAAGAAGAAAGATATAAGGAAAGAAAGAAAGAGGAAAGAAATAAGGAAAGAAAGAAAGAGGAAAGAAATAAGGAAAGAAAGAAAGAGGAAAGAAATAAAGAAAGAAAGAAAG
>NW_027155633.1:0-807 GCF_002600585.1 Cystoisospora suis | reverse complement strand
AGATAGATAGATAGATTAAAGATGGATAGATAGATAGATTAAAGATGGATAGAGAGATAGATAGATAGATTAAAGATAGATAGATATATAGATATTGAAGATAGATGAACAGATCAAAGACAGATAGAAATATCTTTGACTGGATGGATGGATGAGGTGTCTGTCTTACCCATCTCTTTTCATTGTGGACTAGTAGGGGTTCCTCCTTTTCCTTTTCTTTCATTTCTTCGCTTAAGCGTCTCTGCTCGGGCGTTCTAAACTTTTCTACAAGAGTCGAGAGTTGTTTCGGATCTGTGGCTAGCTTTAAGACCTCTTCACTTGTAAGCCAGCTCGAAGAAGAAGAATTTGGTCCCCCGGCATCTCCTCCTTCTCTCCCTCGAGTTGAAGAGAAACTACAGAGAGAAGTCTTGCCAAGAAGACAGGGAGAAGGAGTGGCTGGAGCCATGGCTTGGAAGAGAAAAGAAAGAAAGAAAAGACGATTGAAAGAGATGAAGAAAGAAAGAGAAAAAGAGAAGAAGATGAGAAGGGAAAGGTAAGAAAGGAAGAGAGAAAGAGAGGGAGAAGAGGAGACAGTCAAAAGAAGGAAAAAAATGGTAATGAGAAGAAAGAAGGAAAGAAAGAGAGGAAGAACGACAGAAAGATGAGAGAGAGAAATAAGAAAGTGGAGAGAAGAAATGAAGAAGGGAATGTACTTGATCAGAGGAGTCGTTGAAAGATGAAACACACGGACGCCGTCGCCCTCGAAAGAGAAGAAGGGGAGAGAAAGAAAGACTTACAAAAGAAAAAGAAGCAAAGAGAGAAAGAGAG
>NW_027155632.1:0-304 GCF_002600585.1 Cystoisospora suis | reverse complement strand
CCGACGTTAAGCTGCACTAGCAGTCACTTTCGCTTGCTTTGGGTTTCCTACTTGCCCTAGTAGCTGCTCTCTCTTCTTTGTATTCAAGCACAAGCTCCTGTTAGTCCACTCATGGGTTCAGCTTCATCAGAGGCTTGTCTCCGATACCTTTTCCCCTCACGAGGAAAGCCTTACGAGATGTGAGGTTCGTTCCTCACACTCTCCCACCTCCTCTGCTTGAGGTGGTGGTTCTCAATAGTCCTCTCAAATACCGTTGTAAAGTCTTCTTCCTACCAGTGAGGTTACTCTCAGGTTCCCACGTCGT
>NW_027155631.1:24250-24378 GCF_002600585.1 Cystoisospora suis | reverse complement strand
TCCTCTACAGAGTTGTTCTGAAACGTCAGTTCCCAGGCTGGCTTCTCACGGATTGACAGTTGCTCTCTCTCTGTATATAAAGGCAGTATGATGTTGATGGTATTTCTCTCTCATTCTGTCTTCTCTAG